>NC_067403.1:224201920-224501920 GCF_016432865.1 Antechinus flavipes | reverse complement strand
TATTTATCTGATTTGTAAACTCAAGACATCTTTTTCTTCTATATAATTTTTCAGGAAAGTTATTTGCAAACTTTCAAGATGTATAATTTAGCCTAAATTTAACTGGAATTACATTGCTACTACCTAGTTAAAAATTGACTTTAGGTAAAACACTGAATCATTCATTATCACAGTATGGAAGAGGGAAGGACTTAGAATGAATGCTCCAGCTTTTTATCGTGAGTGCAAATTAGTGATGAAAGAAAGGACAAGTAGTTATTTACCATCAGTTTTGAAAGATATTGAAGGGGTTCTGTGTCAGTAACATTCAACTGTACCATTCAGGAGTCTCAGTTAATGGAAACCAAGTACATTTTTTACTCTAATAGAATTTACTCTATAGCTAACAAAAGAAGTATAATGTCAAAAGTAGAAAATTGCATTGCATAGGTCTAGTTTCCTTGATTGTTAACAATTTCAAGTTGTATAAATTATTTTCCCTGTCTTGGTTACTATATCATATGATAGAACTGAGAATGCCATGGGTCTATTTCCCCAGAATAGAGTCTAACATTTTCAGTTTATCTAAATGACATAGAATTGCGTGTAAATGGTAATACAGTAATAGGTCCTTTTCACTTGAATAAATTTCATTTGACCTCAATATAATTTGGCTTTGATATTTAGCCAAATTGATGGTTTTTCTGGCAATGAACAATAATTAATTGCTTCAATTAATGACATTATGTGTAGTTGATTAATTTCTTACATTGAAAGTAAGGTTTTTTTTTGATAAAGGGTTCTGCAGCTTATGATTTCATTGGTGCAGTGAACTTTCACATTTATAAATTCCCTCCATTCAATGTAGATTGATAGTTCATCTGTTACTTACCATTATAGTGAGAAGGTGACAATGTACAGTGAAGAGAACTAAATAACAGTTTCAGTATCCAAATCCTGGCATTTATACCTACTACTGTTGTGATATTGGACAGATCAATTTAATCTTTTGGAACCAAATTTCTTATCTGTAAAATGAAGAAAGTGGACTGCATGTCTTCTTAAGATCCTTTTTCATTCTAAATTTAGAACAAGGCAGAGACATGGAGTACATAATGTAGAGAGAATGGGCTTCAGAATCAGGAAGATTTGAGTTCAAGCACATTTGCTGTGTGACTGTGCACAAGACATTTAAACTCTCAGTATTACAGAAGATTCTCTACTCTATATCTTGCAGAATTTGCAAATCTATATCAACAAAAGAGACATACCCCTACACACACACACACACACACACACACACACACACACACACACAATGTCCCAAAAGGCTTAGCACAATTTTCACAACTTCAGAAGTTGAAATGCTAAGAACTTACAAAAGAAAAGTTAATTAATGACATTTGAACAGTTTTGAAAGTTAATTACATTTCCTTTATATTTTTGTTACAAAAATTACAAAGTTACAAAAACTTTGAATAATACAATTTAAATTTAATTTTCTACATGACATTTTTCCAGAACAATGGAGCAATATAGATATCCTCTGACTTATCAGCTTTGGTCACCCAATTTACCTTCATTAATCTTTTCCTTGTGGGGAAATGGCCAAATTGTAGTGGAGGAATTAAAACCTCATTTTTTAGATGTTCTTTATGATAGGATTATACATTTGATCCTTTGACTTAGGAGCAACCAATGAACCTTTTTACAATTTCAAAAATCAATTAGAGCAATGCCTAGCACAAGTTAAATACATTTTCAGTGCCATTAAAATTTAACAAGTAAACCTGTATACTAAGCCTTTTAGGACTGACTATATACATGTATTTAATATTTATATATATTATGTATTTCATATACGTGTATTTATTCACACAAACCCATATTGTTTCATATTCTTTTTTTTTCAAATTTATTATAGCCTGAAAGTGTAATCTATATTCAGAAGATTATTGTAACCTTACTTGGTAGAATGAAATTAGTTTAGGAGAACCTCATCCAAAGTGGGGAGGTGATTAATTACTATGATAATTAAAAATCATTGCTATAACACTTTTGCCTTTGGGGGAAGGGGACCACTGTCCCAGACTTCAGGGCTGTATTTTACTTTAGGGTACAAACATAATTCAAGCGATTCAATTCTGTTTAGATACTTCTTCAAGATCTCAACAATTGCATCTTTTCTCTCAGTAATTCTTCTGAAATATTTTAATGGCTAAATGTGTAATTGACAAAAATGGGACCATGGGATAAAGATTCTTTCCTGTGCCTCCCTATGCAGTGGTAGAATAAGTCTTAAATGAACCCAATAGGCAGATAAGGTAGACAAGGTAAACAAGATGGATCTGAGTCAAGTTGTCAGTTCTATCATTTATTCTCTCTGCGATGCTTAGGAAGTCCCTCAATCTAATTAAGCCTCATTTTGCTTGCCTATAAATTGAGAAAACTGAATTTGATGTGGGGTCCCTCCCAACTCTACATATCCAGTCATAGCCTGGTCTGATCTGCCATGCTCAGACATTCTTGACCCCAATATAGTGATGTCATTTTGGTCCTTTTTGAGAACACAGGACAGCAGTCAACCAAGCATGTTCCTATGATGTATCATAGGTAAGTTACCACCAGAAAATTGATTTAGTTGTGTATTGATTTACATATTCAGTGCCTATCTCTCATAATATGAGCAGAAACACATAAAAATTCCAATTATCATATAAGATATTTATTTCAGTCATTTGGGAGAGTCTCCTATGGCCATCTTTGCCAAGAAAACCCCACATGAGGTTAAGAAGAGTCTGACAAAACTGAAAAACAACTTCTCTATATGTTTTACACCATTTAAAGATCAAAAATTAATTTAATATTAATAAAATCTATCTGAGACATCTAGAGGCACTTTGGTTAGTGTATAATAGAACTACACTTTGAATCAGGAGTCCCAAATTTAGTCCCTTTCTCAGCTACTTCCTTAGTGTATAGTCATGGTTTTCTGAGTCTTGATTTCCTCATTTGTAAAATGGGGATAATAATATTTGTGATATCTACCTCACAAAGTTATTGTAAGGAATGTGCTTTGTAAATCAGACACATTATATATGATTTTGATGTTCTTGTTGTTGTAAATAAAAACTCCCTAGGGAAAGGGGTGTTTTGTTCATATTTGCATGTGTTTTAGTGGTATGGATTTGTAGTCATTGGATCTGATTTGATTTCTAACAATATCTTATCAACTTTCAGACCATTGAGAGAGTGGGATTTTTTTCTCACTGTCTCTTCATCTGTAAAAGAGGGGTAATAACAATTTCCTATCTCACAGGGATGTCATAGGAATCCATTGAGATAATGTATATAAAGGATTGTATAAACCTTAAAGTTCTTATAAATGTCAGCTCTCATTCTTTTGAGTAAAATCTTTGTAAGTTTACTGTGCCTTGGTAGTTCCAAATTGGACCAAAATTCCACTCACTGCTTTAAGGTTTATATGTGTGCACCATTTTAAAGTGTCTATTTCATTAGCATTTTGAAATGTATCTTCCTAATGATAATCTAAATGGAAAAAAATAAGGATAAATGTTAATTGTAGCTGGATAGTGGAATGATGTCTTGGAGCCAGCTAAGTGGTTTGGTGAATAGAGGTCTGATCCTGATGTCAAGAAAACCAGAGTTCAAATCTAACCCCAGACATTTACTACTGTGTGACCCTAGGCAAGCCACTTGATTTCTATTGCCTTAATCCACTGGAGAAGGAAATGACAAACTACCCCAGTATCTTTGCTAAGAAAATCCAAAGGACAATATTGTACTGCTATGATTTACAGGGTCACAAAGAGTTGAACATGACTGAATGACTTAAGTAATAAACAAAAGAGGACTGATGTGTTGGTTATTGTGACTCTGGTCAAAAGTTTTTTTTTAATCAAGGGATTTAAAATATAGTAGCATCACCTTTACTTTTAGAATATCTAATTTTCATAATGAATATAGTGAGAAGAAAAACATTTATGCAATTTTTTGCTCTTTTGTACTGACCATTAACCATCTTTAGCTGCATCAATAATTTGGAGCATGAGCAATTTCAGAGGGAAATAGGGACCTCAGTGACCCCAGGAGGTCTGTTCTGATATTCTGTGATTCTATTCCAGTTCTATGTCATCAAAATAATTTATAAGAAGGTTACATTGAAAGATCAGGATAAAGTCAAACTGTTGTTGTTGTTGGTTTTTTTTTTTTTTTTTTTTTTGTTGTTGTTGTTTTTGGTAGACATGAGGAACCTGAACCTCCATTTAGAATTTGTAGTAATCAACCAGTTCTGTTCTCTTCCCTTTGCCTAAATTTTGGTGTAAGAGATATTATGGCCTTAGTGGAGAGACTCATAAACTTGGAATGTCCTGAATTCAAAAGCGACCCATGATTCTCACTTATTATATGACTGTATGAAAGTCACTTAATTTCTTTGAACATTTTCTCTTTTATAAAGAGGGAATTATAATTTCTAAAGATCTACTTTATGGGTCATAGTGAGGCTCAAAGTAGATATGGAATGGAAAGTGCTTTGTAGTCTTTAAAGTGTTATATAGGGTGTCTCAGAGGTCTTAATGCTATTTTAAATTATTAAGGCTTACTACTTTAAATTTTTGGGATACTATGTACAAGTATCAGTTATTCTTGATATTTTCTATTCCCCCTTTTGTCCTTTTCTTATCATTAAGATAACCTAGTCAGCATTTCAGAATCTAAATGTCATAATATAGACTTCCAAATATTCATTTTGCTATATTTTTGGAGACAGAATATAAAGAAAAATAGAATTCAATATGATAATTTCTTTCTCTCCATTTCTTAAAAAAAAAAAACCAGGATGATAAGAACATCTATAAGTGAAGAGGGTCCATGACACCAATTAGCTGATCAGATGATTTCCCCCCCAACATTTAATTGGTTATTTTGATGTTATTGTCACCAAAATAGTCATAAAATTTGAAACAATGTCTGCATTTCTTATTTCATAGCTCTGTAGAACTCATGAGTATATGGGAGTGAAGTGGGATGAGAGAAATCTACCTTTCAGCAATGCTTTCAAGGAAAGTGATATGAATTTCATCAAGCCCATTTAGATTCTGTGGTGTGTGTGTGTGTGTGTGTGTGTGTGTGTGTGTGTGTGTGTTTAGATAGTCTGGTCTCTAGATAGAGAATCAAGCCAAGTTGACTAGTGAGTTTATAGTGTTAGATTTTGATAATAGTTATTTATTGGAAAAATACAAATTATTCCTTCGAATGCCTGTTCTTGTTTTTGAGGAACAATTTGTATGCACTTAACATCTAGGATGAGCCACTCATAGATTTCACATTTTAATAAAAAGGAGCAAAAATAATAACAATTTTCAAAATCCTCTTTTCTTCCTTATCCCTTCCCTTCCAACAAATGAAGGCATATTTCTAGTCTCTTTCTCCAAAAACCCTGAAAATGAATTCTGAATATAAGGTCTTTCTTCTCCAGATCTACTTTTGGGAATCTTTGAGCCAATGACATCTTAAGATGTTCTCTAATATTTGCTAATCTTTTTTTAGAAGGCTGGTTTTTGGAATTTGCTCTCACATTGACTTGAATCATAGCAGTCTAGCTAGTCAGGGTGAAGAATTTTTTTTTAATTAATAGCTTTTTATTTATAAGATATATGCATGGGTAATTTTTCAGCATTGACAGTTGCAAAAACTGCAAAAAAGTTCCAACTTTTCCCCTCCTCCTCCCCCCACCCCCTAGATGGCAAGTTGACCAATGCATGTTAAATATGTTAAAGTATAAGTTAAACACAATATATGTATACATGTCCATACAGTTATTTTGCTGTACAAAAAGAATCGGACTTTGAAATAATATACAATTAGCCTGTGAAGGAAATAAAAAATGCAGGTGGACAAAAATAGAAGGATTGGGGATTCTATGTAGTGGTTCATAGTCATCTCCCAGAGTTCTTTTGCTGGGTGTAGCTGGTTCAATTCATTACTGCTCTATTGGAACTGATTTGGTTCATCTCATTGTTGAAGAGACCCATGTCCATCAGAATTGATCATCATATGGTATTGTTGAAGTATATAATGATCTCCTGGTCCTGCTCATTTCACTCAGCATCAATTCATGTAAGTCCCTCCAGGCCTTTCTGAAATCATCCTGCTGGTCATTTCTTACCAAACAATAATATTCATTTACCACAATTTATTCAGCCATTCTCCAATTGATGGGCATCTACTCAGATTCCACTTGGTGAAGAATGTTTTAGAGAATTTTTCAAGGTGAAGTTCTGATGCTCATCCCATGACCACTTGGAGGCCTTTTCTTCTGCCTTGGTTTCTTAGACTGCTTTGATAAGGAATCTAGTTTAGAGTCTGTGAAGTTGACGAATTCTTGCATGTGGAGGTCCAATATAGCCAGGAGCTCATTTACTACTTCTAAGAATTATATTCTTACCATCTATAAAGTACTTAATCATTGCTTTGTATGCTTCTAATTTTTTTTTTGCATGCTTGTTAGTTATTTAGAGGTTTGATTTAGGTGCAGTTGTGTCAAGGGATCTGGTCAGTCAACAAAATTATTAAGAATCTGTCCTCTATGAAGCTGTTTTAAGGTCTGGCGAAGATTTAAAGTCAAGATCTCATAAAACTCTTTAAATAACCTGTGCCTCACTCAGTGTACCCATTTGCTGCTTGGGTTTAATTAAACCTACCTCTCTTGAATGTTGGAGATCCTTGTCCATCAGGAGATGTAAAGTAAGTATATCATGCATAAGTTGCTTTTTTTCTTTAGAATATTATCCAATGTCCTAGGGTTCAGACAACCTCTGTTTTCTCCCCTATTTACTCCCTTCCACTTCAAAGATAGTATTAAGATAGATGTTTTATGGAAACATGGGTCTATCTATAGAGAAAAAACCTAGAAGGTTTAGTGCAATGCACAGTAGGAGAAATTATTTTATTTTTCAAATGACAAATTAAAAAACAAATATGGCAAGCTCAGTCTATTTGCTTGGTCAAATATAGATATATGTAGATGCATATATTGAAATAATCTACATATATGTATATAATTTTCCTGACAAGATATTTTTAAAGTGTTTTTAAGTTGTTTCAGATATGTTTCATCTGCCTCATTTGCCTTGTTGTGCCCCATATCAAGGGACATTGTGAATTCTTCTGTGTTACTCTAGTACTTTGTCTAGTGGTCTCTTGTTTGGTGTTAACTAATTTGTCTGTACATAAACCAGCTGTTTAGTGATAAGCCAGAATCTTCATTCTAGGAAATGCCAGTTTTGTTATATTATTGTGTGTGTGTGTGTGTGTGTGTGTGTGTGTCTGTGTCTGTGTTTTGTGCTGTTGAGTCCCCTGGTGTTTTGCTCTTTGAAATCTGAAAGAGGAGGGAGGAAGCCAGTTGGGGGAGTGCACATTGATCATTTGTTCCTGGGAGTATGAATAAAGAACATTGCTTTCAATAGGAAGCATAGAATATACTCCTGAGAGATGTGATCAGAAAGTGCACAACCAAGCCCTTCCCAGGCACAACAAGCATTTCATTAGACAAGAAAAGCCAGTTTACACTCAATTCAGTGACTATGCCAATGGAATATCAGGGCCTGCTGATCCTAGCATGGGCCTGATGATGCAGACAAACATGTTAGAGGACAAACCTGGGTCTCTCAGAGAAACTGTAGATAATTATTACATTTGCATTCCCTGTGTTCACTAAAAACAGTCTAGTTCTTGAAACTAATCAATATGTAGTTTTCTGGCATTTTTGTATATTTTCCTTGGTATTGCTTCCTCTGTACACATCTTCACTGTCTATATATTACAAACTACTCACATTTACATGCGCCTTGCCATTGGCCTTTGTGTGACCCTCAACTTTAATTCTTCTAATTGACTGAATTATAATTAAATTTAATGTTAATTCTTGAGAATTCTGATAGTTTTTATTATTCACATTGCAATTGGGATTATTATCAAATGCATTGAGTGTTCATACCTATTATTAAATAGATCTCTGGAAGAATGAGAATAAACCTTTGAATAAACCTTTATTTTTCCTCTTGAATAAAGTTTTTCCCCTGATTACATGTGATTATTGCTTATCCATAACTAACAGCAATTTAATCCTCCCCTTTGCTTTAGCTAGGTAGATTACATCTTTTTTGTGTTTTAGCATTTTTGTTCAGAAGTCTATGTTTCCCTCCATATATGTAAGTGTACAAAAAATTCTGAACATTTTAATTTTTCTGCCTAAGAATTGACTTCTTATTTTCAAAGAATCATTAGTTTGTACAGTCAGTGTTTTGTGTAAAAATCCCTTTTCTATGTAGATCTTCATCAATTAAACTTATTACAAAACTCCTTCTAAAACTATATAAAGTCTCCATGTCTCTTTTAGGGTTCAATGACTGAATGCAGATTAAGGCTAAAACTGGAATAAGCCCCTTCTTTGTGAAATCTCTAAAATCTATTTTCCAAATAGCAAGTAGGGAATTAAAAATATTTATAGATTTTAAGACTTTACTAGGGAAAAAAAAAATTTGAACCTGATGAGAATCAAGTTGGATTATGTAAGGAATAAATAATGGGCTTCTCATGTCACTATATTCTTTATAGACTCCTTTTATTTTTTCTCATAATTTTCTTGATTTCTATGGATGATTTTGATATGCATTGTCTATAGGCTAAAATTTTAGTTGATTTTCATGTTTCTCTACTAGATTGTAAGTCTCTCAGAAAAAGGGCTATTTTCCTTGTCATTTCTCTCTTCTGAATCTGAGAAACTATCTAGTAGGTATCTACTAAACATTTCATGAATTAGGCTACAAAGGATAGCATAAATCAAGGGAGGGGGCAAAGGCATCTTAAATATGATATATTTGGGTGAGACCAAGAAATTTTTGCCAGATGAAATTTTTAATGCTCTTATAAAATGCTTTAGGCTGTAATTTTTCTCTTAATTCCCTTATTCCATTTTCTTGATATGAAACAAGTTATTTATCATCTGTGTGAAATGTGAATTATTTGTAACTCAGATACCTTGTATTTGAACCTTGTACCTACTATTTGTTATTCATGTGGTTTTGGATAAATCTATTTGTGGTTTAATTTCCTATGTAAAATATATATAGTTTGGACTAGATGACTTTGAGGTTTCTTTCATCTCTAAATCAATAATGCTCATTGTCTGTAAAGCAGGAATATAGATAAGAATGATAAGGAGTTCTTCATTTAATTGGACAGCCCAATAGACCTCTTCTGCAACATGACTTCAGTCCTGGAACTCACTCCTTATCAGTACTCTCTCATCCTGGGCCCCTCTTCTCCCCGAATCTCAATTTTAAAGAAGGTCCTGAGGTCAGTCAGCTTTTCATTTTTTAGATAGTGCACTGGTGGACTTATTTATCAGGCTGAGGACCTTTGCCCTTCCTTCTCTTTTCTGTTTTCTTTTGTATATTGTCTTTCCCCATTAGCTTGTAAGATCCTTGAAGGCAGGGAACATATTTTGCTTTTCTTTGTTTTCCCAGTCCTTAGCACAACTCCTGGCACATAATGAGGTCATAAATATTTATTGTTGTAAATATTTATCAAGTGACTGATCCATTTTCCATCCATTCTCTTAAATGAAGTGTTCACTTCTGCAGTTACTCCATATATAAGGTAGGATGACAGGGAATCACAACGCTGTCTTGATTGTGACAAGGGGGTAATTGCCATTGGAAGACAAAAATCATGGTAAAATCACTGTATCATTCTGATAAGAGCATTTGGTATTTCAGCTTTTGAACTACTTCAAAAACTTACCCAAATTATTCTACATCCTTACTTATGTGATGTTGGATAAATCCTTCTGGTTTTAGATTTAAATTGGTGAATTTATTCAGTTTTCTCTTCCTTCCTCTCCACACAACACTGTGAAGCCACAGCAGAAGCGATGATCCTTTTGGAGATGACAGATTTTGAGTCAGAGAATCCACCTCACCTCTTACAACTCTGATTCATAGCCTATGTGTACATGATCAAGTTTCAATCCTTCTAGACTTCAATTTCTTCATCTCTAAAATAAAAGAATGGGACTAGATGAAGTCTAAGATCCCTCGGTCCTAAAAATCCATTATAACAAGGAATATCTGCAGGGAGAATATACTTTCAAGTTGAAGGAATATCTCCTTCACTGGACAGTAGCGATTTCTGTAGACATTTATCTTAATGCACAGCTACAATAATGCTCCAGTGACAAAGTTTATAATATATCTATTTTTCAGCCAGCATGTTAAATTTAAAGGGATCATGATTTTGAAAGTGGGGGAAATCTTTGTTTAAGCTTACAAAGTCTTCTAAATTGAAATTTTATCCCTTCTTTTTTGGTTTCCATTAACCTTTTTGAATAGCAAATATATGAAGTGGAAGTTTCTGTCATCTAACCAAATTCTACTCATTAAAACCAAAGAAAGAAGTGGTGAACTTGGAAGTGTGTGTCTGGGGATAGTTTAATCTGTTTCCTTTAAAATTATAGTTCTGAGTTTGACAGGTTTCATCTTGACTCCTGGGCACATCTTTAAGCAGACAGTCATTTTCTCTGCATCTTTCTACTCCCATATTTTCCTCTTCCTCCTTCAGTTTTCCTCTTTTTTTTTCCCTAAAGATCCTCTAGGGAAGGAGTTTAAACACCAAGAGAACAATTCTCCTCTTAGATCTGCTTGGCTAATCTTGCTTCTGAAATCCTGCTTCACTTTGCCCACACAGAAATCTCAATGATGTTCCTGGAGCCAGTTCTGTGTCTTATATTCTGGCAGATCTCCTGGAATTGGACCCAATGGGATTTCTGTTTTAAATGCTGCCCTAAGATCTCTGACTGTACTATTTGGGTTGCTTTTCCTAAAGCAACCCTTGGAAATGTTTTTAACAAAATACTTGAACACTAAATCAGATGTGGATATATATGTACACACATATGTATATGTATATATACATATATACACATATGTAATAAAACACATACCACAATTAGCAGGCCTGAAGGTTTTTGAATTGAAAAGTCTTTTTATGAGCAAAGGCGATTTCAGCTAGGTACATGTAAAGAGAAGTCAGGAAAATGAGAGGGAAAAAAATTTCATTTTTTAAAACCATAATGGGTATCTCTTGTAATAGGATTTTCCACTCAGAATAATGATCATATATCCCAGTTTGTATTGGAATGGAAGAAGAATCAGAATTTGATCTCTATTTAGTCTCCAATTTTCTTGGGGTTAAAGGCTCAAGGGTGCCATCTTGCCTTTCCTTTTCATAAACATTGACATAAGAATACAATGGTCCAATATCATGTAATCAGGTATAGAAATCTGTTTTCATTGTCTTTCCTGCCCTGCTAAACATTTTAAAAGGTAATGGAAGATGAACAAAGAGGTGGTGAAATTAGAGTTCTCAGAATTTTGAAATTTTTCTTTGCATTTATCTGAAGTGTTCAAGGTTAGGTTCTGTTTAATGATTCAGGCATTTCTACTACTTCCTTTAGTTTTCAAAACTGTTATCATTCTTAAGCTGGCCAGTCAATGCATACAAAAAGAATCAGACTTAAAAGGAAAACCAAAAACTAGAAATTTCTCCATAAGCTCCATATTACTTCCTGTTTATTAATATATTAGGATATCTTATAATAAGCAGTAATTATAGAAGGTTTTAAGGTTTGCAGAGAGTTTTACAAGTGTGACAATCCTGAGAAGTAGTTCCTATTATTACCTTCATTTTACATATGAGGAAACTAAGGCACAAGGAAGATAAAATAACTTGCCAAGGTTGCACAGCTAGTAAGGATCTGATATAGAATTTTAAACCAAGTCTTCCTGATGCTAATCAGTGCTCTATCCACTCCAGCATCTAGCTTTCAAAATATTTTGTTTCAGCTGCTTTATTTTAATCTTCCTTTATATTGTTAAATCATTAACAATTAACAAAGTCATATATTTCCTCCCTTCATTCAGCTTACTTCACTCAGTGTTAGTTCATGGAAGGCTTTCTATTCTTTTTTTTTTTTATATTATAACTATTATTACTTAAAGAGCAATAGCATTCTATTACTTAGATGTCAGTCAGTTGATAAGTATTGAGTGCTATGTGCCAGATGCCGTGCACCGCAGATACAAAGACAATTCCAACATTCAAGGAACTCCATTCCTAGATTACTGTGATGAAACAGTACATAAAAAGACATATACAGTATAAGTAGAAGGGAATTTCAAAGGGAAGACACTACATGAGGTATATTTGTAGGGGGAAGTTATAGGTTTGGGGAGAGAAACAACCAATGGTGTAGAAGATAGAATTTAATCTCAGTCTTTGAAGGAAGCCTGGGAACCTAGGAATTGAGGAAGGAGAACATTCATATATTGTAGTTTCTTTTGGTATTCAGTCATTCTCAGTTGCACCCAACTCTTTGTGACCCCATTTGGGGTTTTCTTGGCAAACATATTGGAGTGGTTTACCTTTTTCTTTTCCAGCTCACTTTACAAATGAGGAAATTAGGCAAACAAGGTAAAATGACAAGGGTCACACAACTAATTAAATGTTTGAGGTCATATATGAGCTCATGAAAATGAGTTTTCCTGACTTTGGGCCAGGCACTCTATCCAATGGGTGCCATCTACCTACCCTGACAAATCTCTTTATATGTTCCTTAATTGATGGACATTTATTTCATTTCCAATTCTTTGCTACTATGAAAAAAGTGCTTCTATAAATATTTTGTTGTATACATGGCCTTTCTTCATATCTTGGACCTCCTTGGGGAATATGCTAAACAATAGAATCACAAAGAGTTTTTTTTTTTTTGGGTAAAATATATAATAACGATTTCATACTGAGTCAGTGTGCCTGTTCTACTAGTCATAAAGTCTATCTCCCATCTTCCTTTCTTTTTAAACATGTCAACAGTGTTCTTGCAGGTGTCAGAAGCTTTGCAATGATGTTTATCTAAATAAACATGAAACCTTCAATAAAAAGGACTAAAGTTCTTTCAGCAAGCCTAAATCATTTGGAATTGTGTCAGCAAGCAATTTAAGGAAAAATTAGGCCCTCTCATCAGACCTGCATTTACACAGGCAGGAGATGATTAAGGAAGTTCCATTTTTGAAAGTAGGTATGTGTATGATGGCTAGTTATGCTGTCACGGTATTAACATTCTCTTTGAAGGGGTGATGGGACTATGGATAATGGGACTATTTGATTTTTGTCAGCTTAACATCTATATGAGTCTGGAATACCACAATAAATTAGAATGTTCTGTTTTTATCTATGTTATATATGGTTTTGATGGAGTTCCCTCTAGGACAAATTAGAAACTGGTTCACTGCCTCCTTCCTTCTTCTATATGGTTTGTTGTTGATGCTTATAGTTCTTCTGGTTGAAGGGGAGATAATTTTGCTGCTTTTTTATTTTTATTTTTTGCTTTTTTCTAATTTGAAAATAATCTGAAACTTAGAGGGTCAATCAGGTTGTTGTTGGTTTCTTTCTTTCTTTCTTTCTTTCTTTTTTTTTTTTTTTGGCGAAAGGGAAGGGAGCATTTCTGAGCCAACTAGGTAAACAAGCATGATGTGATTTAATCAATTGGCCTTTTCATTTCCCCTTTTTATTTTTAATCCTGAAGGTTCAGATGAGTCTTTGCCAGTTAACGCAGTTTCCCATCATGCCTGACTTGGTGATTAATGTTGCTAAAAATGCAACATACTTTTACCCCTCTAGTCTTACTTTGTATTGGACCTTTTTGCTTCTATACCATCTTGATTCATTGCAGGTTTAATTTCTTCTTTAGACTTTTAAACCACTTTTGCTTCATCCCTCCAAAATTTACCTTGTACTTATTTTGTACTTTTGTACATATGCACATCTTTATATACATATATATGTATTATATATACATTTATGTATATTTACACATCTTTATATATAAATATGCTGTTTTCTTCTTTAGAATATAGAGTCCTTGAGAATAGAGAGTTTCATATTTATCTTGATAAGTCCAATACCTTGGACATAATAAGCATTTGTTAAGTTCTTTTCCATTGGCTGGTTAAATAAAATCCAATAAACATTTATGAAGTACCAATCATGGGATAGGCACTTTGTTAATCATTAGGCATATAAAAAAATGAAACAATTTTTACTCTCAAGCAGCATACATTCTCTTGAGGGAATAAAAATAGACAAATAAACATATAACGAGTAAAAGAGGAACATGGTACTAGTTGTGTTTTCTGTTGTTCTGTGTGTGCTGATGGGGCTATAAATAGCTTCAGCCTATAAAAATAAGCAGATTCACATCTGATTTCTGGAATTATTTTTTTTCCTGATAGTGAATGGGGACAATTGGAATAATCCTGTATAGTTTGCTTGCCAAGTCTCCAGTGGGAAGTTGTTGGTACAAAGTACCCAGAACTGAGAATTGCCTTTGGAGAAACATTCAAATGGCTGCCTCGTGTTTTTTCATTAGATCTCATTATGCTTATAGGCTATGCTGAATACACCCTTTGAAGCCCCTGTCTGCAGTGGTTGCCCACACATCTGAATCCACCCTTGTGGTGGGGTGGGACTTATTGAATGAAATAGTTAGCAATGATCAATGTGACTTTTTCATTCTAGCATTGGAATGACCATTAGCAGTCAGCAACCACTTATGAGTTGTTCTCCTGTTGAAGCAAGCAGATCACCCAGACCCTCATTGTGATAACTAACTCATTTTGCACAGACTACTGAGCAACCATTAGGAGGTAATGCCTTCAAGTGACTTTTAGCATGGACTAGATTGAGAACAGAAATGTTGTATTTCCTCTTATTCTGCAGGAACAGAATGAAAGCCTTTTAAAAACTCTCATCCTTTTCTTCTCTCCATTCTCTTTCAGGATCAGTTCTATATTGTTACTAATTCATCACATTTTTCTTCCCTCCCTCTCTCTTTCCCTCCCTCCCTCCCTCCCTCCCTTCCTTCCTTCCTTCCTTCCTCCTTCCTTCCTTCCTTCCTTCCTTCCTTCCTTCCTTCCTTCCTTCCTTCCTTCCTTCCTTCCTTCCTTCCTTCCTTCCATCCTTTTCTCTCTATGACATCCTATTTCTCCTTCCCTACCCTCTCTCCCACTTTCTCCCTTTCTTATGCTTTTTCTTTAGTACCAGTCTGAAAATTTTTGTTCTGACAATTTTTATCAGTTCTTGCCCAAATGATTAAGAAGGATAGAGAATGTAGAAAGCTGCCACCTCATATGACAAGTACATCTCTCTTTATATGCTTGTTTTAGGCAAATGTGTTCAGGCAGGGGTCACTATTCATTATGGTTATTATCCATATGTCTCAGCCCTCTTGTCTCACCTCATCTTTCCACTTTTTTGAAAAATAATCCTTTCTTCCCTTGGAAAGTTCCTCAAAGCTAACTCAATAGCTTTAGAATAACTGACCTTCCTCGGCACTCAGGAAGGAAGCACGGAGGTAAGAAGTTCTATCACTGAGTAGGCATTGTGTTCCTCTGCTTCAAGGCTTTTTTATTTGTAAAATAGGGGAGTAGAGTTAGAGTAGTGTTCCTCCCAGCTTCAGCATTCTATGAACCATTGCTTTGCCTCAGAGTGCAGGAAGGAGTTTCAGTACCATTATTTATTTTTATTTTTTTTGCTACTGCTATATGCTGTGCCCATCCAATGGCGTGACCCATAGGAGAGGATGCTCTGCCACAGAAACATGAATCTTTTCTGGCTTCTTAACCAAATGTGATATAGTAGAAAGGTCACTGAACATGGACTTAGGCAAGACATTCCACTTTTAGTACTTACCAGCTTTTGGACCATGGCTGACTCAATATTTTTAAATCTTGGTTTCCTTTTTTGTAAACCAAGGGTAATAATACTTCTAGAACATGTGTTGCAGGGTTGTTATGATGGTCAGTATTATAATGGAATCAAAGTGTTTTGTAATCCTTAAGAATAACATTTCTCCTCTTCCTTCTTTTCTCCTTCCCCGCTTTCATTTTTCTTCCTTTTTCTTCTCCCTTTTAATTTTTTTAGACATTTATTACCTGTATGACTCTGGGTAAATCATTTACCCCCATTTGTAAAATGGGTGGGTGATACTGTTATCACACACCTGATGACATAAAATGAGATAATATCTATAAAGCACTTTGAAAATTTAAATGCTCTATATAAATTTCTTTACCTTTATTTCTACACTAGTTGTTACTATTATTTATATTGTTAATATTATCCGGAGAAAAACTTCATAAACAGAGTATGTAATAATTTCCCATTTGTAGTTTATTAATTAGATTGATTATTTAACTTTTTTTTAATTCCTGAAGCTAATTTATGAATTATCAAAGATGATCACTAAAGAACAACAAAATTGTTTGCTGTGATCTTTTCAAGAAGTCCTTATGGACCTGTACTATCAGGGAAGAAAGTTTGAATGAAGCTGTAACATGTCAATTTTATACTTCAGTGATCTAATTAGTGAGGATACTCACTCAGGAACCATTCACATTTTTCTTTTTTAATCCACTTCCCCTCACTCCTTTATCTAAATTTCAATTTAAGTCCTCCATAAACATTCTACCCAACATTTTTGAGATCATCCTCTAGTTCTTTTAACATTTTGGGGGTGTCAAGGGAATAACTGGCTCATTCTTATGTTATGTTTCACCTTGTATTATAAACTTCAAATGCAAGATTGAAATGTGCATCTTTATGCAAATTTCAGTGAATATCTCTCTATAATGTCCCAAATTCTAAAGCAAATATCTTATTCAGTAAGTTAACTGTCTGCTATGTGTCTGACACTAGACTAGCTTCTGGAGATGTGAAAACTAAAATGGAATAATTTTTGATCTCATAGAATTTACATTCTGCTAAGGATAATTCATTATTATCTGAGCTTTTCATTGTCTAATCCATGGTATCTTTCAAGGAGATGACACTTTCATAAGTGTACCCCACTTGTTTTTAGGGCAAAAGAGGCTATGTCTGTGATGAATATTTTTGAGCTAAGTGTGGTGAATGATGATGTGCTCCTAAAATGTCTTAAATATTCTGGATTTCTTGAGATTTTTTTTACTGGGAATAGATTCATTGGTACTCCTCTCTCCAAATGGTTAACAAGGCATGATTTAAAGTATTATTAAAAAATTAAAGTGGTTATTTAGGATGCCATTCTCACCAAAATGATCCATTGATACTAAGAATAGAGTATTTATGTTCAACTGTAACCCAAATATGATTAAGAAAGACTAAAATTTAAGAATGCCATATACATGTGAATCAGTGCATGCACACATAGTAGAGATATTTGTGCAGCTTGGTGGCACCTTAGTGCAGTGAATGCTGAGTCTGGACTCAGTAAGTTCTGAGTTCAAATCCAGCTTCAGACCTTTACCAGCTGTGTGACTTAAGTGAGACACTTAAATTCTGATTGCTTCAGTTTGTTCAACTATAAAATAGAGATCACAATAGGATCTACTTCTCAGGATTGTGAGGACTAAATGAGATAGTAACTGTAAAGTATTCAGCAAGGTAGCTGCCACATACTAGACAGTTAATAAATGTTTGCTCCTAAAAGCATAATATCTATTTATAAAAATTTGTATTTTAAATGCATTTGCACAGATAAGAGGAATTGTAATAAATTATTTTAAAATTTTAAATGAAAAATATTGCATCAATTGATTCAGTCTATATTCCTTATCTTTCTAGTGTCAACATCAGTGCTGAATCATGGTCATATCTATGCAAAAACTCATCTACTTCACCAAATGCTACTTATTTTCTCTACTGCTACAGATCTTTATACATTATAACCAAATCTTACTAATTCAGACTAATTTGGAAAGGAAAAGGTTCACTGAAAGTTTGACCTGTACATTAGTTTAACAAATTAATGAATAAAGTGATGCATTCATAATTAAAAACATCTTTCAGAAGATGACTGGTGTGTTAAGATTTTTAGGTTTTTGTTTTAAAGTCCTTTAAATGTGTCCTCTACCATCTTTGAGAGTACTGATTTGTTGTGAGGACCTTTTTGCAAACTAGGTAAACTTTAACCTTGGCTGAATGATCACAAATTCAAAATTAATGATACTTTACTGTATTCTGAGTAGCACTTAATAACACATTGATAATGAATATTCATAAATTAATGTATTAAGCACTTATTTGAAAGAGAAAAAAAAGGATGTTGAAGCCCAGTTTAAAAAAAAATCAAAGGAAAAATCTAACAATTGAATGAAATATAAATTAAAATTTTCAGAGAGGAAGACATAAAAAAAAAATCTGTAGTTGCAAATTAAATCTCCAAACAGTCATTTATCAATTGCCTGATATATACCAAGCATTGTAGCTACTCCTGAAAATACAAAGAGAAAATGAAAAATTCCCTCTCCTCCCCCAAATCCCATATATTTCATTCTTGATGTCCCAATTATTTCTCTAGAGGGAGAATGATGTAATAAACAGTTTGAGAAGATCAGAGTTCAAGTACTGACTCAGCTCTGTCTTTCTGGGCAGTTCATTTCAATGGTCCCCTTATTTCTTCCATTGTTAAATGAGGAAACCAACCTAGATAATCTATTTTAGCCCTTTACATATCCTCCAGTATTGTTCTGAGTGGTAGGACTAACTTTTGGTGGATGGGATGTGGTCTGCTTATTTGTCATCTGTGGAACATATGCCCCCACCTTAAAGTCAATGATTTTTTGATAGAATAAACAAAGATATATATCGCAATTTTATGTCAAAATGCTAAGGCAAACATTATTGTACTACCATCTAATGAAGATATAATATTTGACAAAAATAAAAACAATAATTAAAAATAATTTTGACTTTGCTTTCATAAATTCCAAGAGCAGTGGATATCAATCAGAGGAGAAAAAAATACAAGGAATGTGTGACAGATCTCTATGTTAATTGCACCAGTAATGTATCTGTGTTAATACATGTTTAAAAAATCTATGAGGTTAATTATCTGATACCTCTTTTATTGAATGGAAGAGAATGAATTCCACAAAGTCTTAGATAATAATCTTCCTTGAGGGCTATGACCTTTATTTCTTTTTATTTCCCATAGCACAGAGTCTTTTGCCTAGCAGATACTTGTTATATTGTCATTGATTGGTAAATCAAAAATAATTTATATCGAGCTTTGAAATTTATAGTCAGCCACAAACACAAGCACATCATCATACTGTAGACTATGAAGCAATGTAGCAATCTGAAAATAAAAATTCAACCAAATAATCAGTTTTGAAAAAAATCATATCCAATTTGATTATAATTGATCCAAACAGATGGTAAGCAAATGGTTATTTCAAAATAATGGAATTTAGTTTAAGTTTCATAAGAAAAAAAATCAATTAGTATAGATGTGTGTTTGTTTGGCTATTCACCCTCACCTGCTTCTGAGTTTTTCTCACCTCAACCTCTTCTGAATGAGACCTATGATTTTTAGTTGGGAAGTTTAACCAGTGGTAAGAAAGAATGTCTAGTTTTGCTTGTGAAATGTTAATGTAGAGGCAATTAGGTAGGAAAGTAGGGGGCAGTGGAGAGCATTTTGTTTTTAGTATCAGAAGAGCTGGATTTGAATACTTTCTCTGCTGTTTCCTACTTGACTACCTACAATCCCCACTTTATTTCCCTACCCGCCCCTCCCCCACCACAATCCTATGAAGCTCAAGCATAGGGTGGCCTCTAAGATGAGCCAATGAGTTAGGTGTCCCATATTCTGGTCACTTGACATGCTGCCTGTTTTTAAAGCTGATATATAATGCTTTAAGATTTTCAAATCAGTTTATATATGTGTACATGTGAAGATCCTCTATGAGCATCACAACTGTCTTGTGAGTAAGATGTGTAAATTTTTATTCCCATTTTATCAAGGAAGAAACTTAGCCTGGGAGAATTTCAATAATTTGCTTAATGTCACATAGATGAGATTCAAACATGAGAACTAAGATGCATGTTCAAGTATTTCTGGATTTTGAGTCCTATAATCTTTCTATTAAATTTACTGTCTACTTAAAAAATTAAAGGTAGCTTATCAACTATCTACTGTGTGCAGATTGCAATCCTAATGTCTGCAAGGAGGTACAAGAATTAGTAAGACAACATAAAAGACTATAATTCAGTAAAAACTAATACGTAAACTAATAAGTAAAATTTGCTTCTTTGAAAAGTCCAACAAATTAGAGAAGCCTTTAACCAAAATGATTAAAAATAAAACAAAAATATAATCAAGAAAATTTTAAAAATGAAAAAAAACTTTTAACACTATAAAACTCAAGTAGGAAATAAAAGAATTATTAAAAATATATTATGCAGTCAAATGCCAATCAAACTGAGAACACAACAGAAATAGATGGTTACTTTTCTAAAATTAAAATATTCAAGCTAAAAAAACAGTAAATATTTTTGTGTTTATTTTTAGTAGTATTTTCCCCAGTTGCATATCAATACATTTTTTAACATTCATTTTTACAAGATTTTGAGCTCCATTTTTTTCTCCCACCCTTGTTCCCTTCCCTCTTCCTAAAATGGAAGGTAATTTGATAGCAGTTACATGTGTTATCATGTAAAACATATTCCCATATTAGTCATAGTTGTGAAAGGTAAAACAGATTTAAAAGGAAAAGAAGAACAAAACCAATTAGGTAGGAAAGTAGGGGGCAGTGGAGAGCATTTTGTTTTTAGTATCAGAAGAGCTGGATTTGAATACTTTCTCTGCTGTTTCCTACTTGACTACCTACAATCCCCACTTTATTTCCCTCCCCCGCCCCTCCCCCGCCACAATCCTATGAAGCTCAAGCATAGGGTGGCCTCTAAGATGAGCCAATGAGTTAGGTGTCCCATATTCTGGTCACTTGACATGCTGCCTGTTTTTAAAGATGATATATAATGCTTTAAGGTTTTCAAATCAGTTTATATATGTGTACATGTGAAGATCCTCTATGAGCATCACAACTGTCTTGTGAGTAAGATGTGTAAATTTTTATTCCCATTTTATCAAGGAAGAAACTTAGCCTGGGAGAATTTCAATAATTTGCTTAATGTCACATAGATGAGATTCAAACATGAGAACTAAGATGCATGTTCACGTATTTCTGGATTTTGAGTCCTATAATCTTTCTATTAAATTTACTGTCTACTTAAAAAATTAAAGGTAGCTTATCAAGTATCTACTGTGTGCAGATTGCAATCCTAATGTCTGCAAGGAGGTACAAGAATTAGTAAGACAACATAAAAGACTATAATTCAGTAAAAACTAATACGTAAACTAATAAGTAAAATTTGCTTCTTTGAAAAGTCCAACAAATTAGAGAAGCCTTTAACCAAAATGATTAAAAATATAATCAAGAAAATTTTAAAAATGAAAAAAAACTTTTAACACTATAAAACTCAAGTAGGAAATAAAAGAATTATTAAAAATATATTATGCAGTCAAATGCCAATCAAACTGAGAACACAACAGAAATAGATGGTTACTTTTCTAAAATTAAAATATTCAAGCTTAAAAAACAGTAAATATTTTTGTGTTTATTTTTAGTAGTATTTTCCCCAGTTGCATATCAATGCATTTTTTAACATTCATTTTTACAAGATTTTGAGCTCCATTTTTTTCTCCCACCCTTGTTCCCTTCCCCTCTTCCTAAAATGGAAGGTAATTTGATAGCAGTTACATGTGTTATCATGTAAAACATATTCCCATATTAGTCACAGTTGTGAAAGGTAAAACAGATTTAAAAGGAAAAAAAGAACAAAACCAATAAAGTGAAAAAAATTCAGTGAATCAGTTCTTTATCTGGATGTGAATAGCACTTTCCTTTGTGAGTCCTACTTATTTTGGAGCTTTGTGTTGCTGAGAAGAGTAATAATTATCATCACACAATGTTGTTGATACGAGTGCAATGTTTCCTTGGTTCTCCTCATTTCACATTGCCTCAGTTCATACAAGTCTTTTCAGTTTTATTTTAATCTAACTGTTCATCATCTTTATTGCACAAATATTCATATAATTATATTCATATATCACAACTTGTTCAGCCATTCATTAATTGATGGGTATCCCCTCAATATCCAATATTTTGACACCACAAAAAAGATTGCTATAAATATTTTTGCATATATAGGTCCTTTTCCATTTTTACTGATCTCTTTAGGATAGAAAGATAGTGGTGCTATTGCTTGATCAAAAGGCATACATGATTAAATTGCCTTTGGAAAAAATCCAAATTTCTCTCCAGAATGGTTGGATCCGTTTACAACTCTGCCAACAGGGCATTAGCGTCCCAATTTCCCCATGTATTTGCCAACATTTATCATTTTCATTTTTTGTCTTATTAGCTTATCTGATAAATGTGAAGTTGTACCTCAGAGTTGCTTAAATCTGTATTTGTCTAATCAGAAATAATTTAGAGCATTTCTTCATATGCTTATAAGTAGCTTTGATTCTTCATCTGAAAATTGCCTATTCAAATTATATCAAAAACTGTTCAGCTTTTAGTCTTATAAATTTGACTGAGGTTCCTATATTATTATTGAGAAATAAGCCCTTTATCAGAGACATTTTTATGATTTTTCCCAGATTTTTCTTTTATTTTGATATTGGTTGCATTGGTTTTGTTTATGGAAAAGCTTTTTAATTTAATATAATCAAAATGTTCTATTTTACACTTTGTAATGCTCTTTATCTCTTATTTAGTCATATATCTATAACTTGCTTAACTTCTATAAGGATTTGGATGTATAGTACTTGATGCATATATGTGTAGTATTGATATTACTTTATTGTTTATGATACCTTTAAGAAGATACTCTTCCTCATCTCTTTTAATTAGGTCTGTTTTTGCTTTTGCTTTGTCTGAGATCAGAATTTACATTAGCTGAAGCACAATAGATTCTACTGTAGCCTCTTTACCTTTACTTTTTTATTTTCCTGCTTCAAGTATATTTCACATAAATGACATAATGCAGGATTCTGGTTTTTGATTCACTCTGCCATTCATTTCCTCATTCACAATCACAACTATGATTACTAACTGTGTATTTCCCTCCATCCTCTTTTCTCTCCTGTTTGTCCTCTCTCTCTCCTTTGACCCTTTCAATCTTCACTTAATTTCTTCCCTTCCTACTTTCCTGTCAGGTAAGCTAGAATTCAATATTCATCTGATTCTATATATTATTCCTTCTTTGAGCCAATATTGACGAGAGTAAGGTTCAAGCAATGCCCACCACTCACCCTTCCATCTTTCCCTCCTCTGTAATAGGTTTTTCATGCTTGTTCATATGACACAATTTATTCCATTCCCATTTTTTTCTGCACCCAGTGTATTCCTCTTTCTTATTCCTTAATTATTTTTGTGTCATTTCTTCAAATTTACCTTGTACCCATATCCTCTGTCCAAATATTTCTTCTATCTGTACTTATTAGGAGTACAATATTTAAGTGTTTCAAAGATCATGTTTCCATGTAGGGATATAAACACTTTAGAACCACTGACTCTTATGTTTTTGTTTTTCTTTATCCCTCCATTTTTGGGCTTCTCTTGGATCTTGATATTGGAGATCAATTTTTTTTTTTAAATTCAGTTGTGGTCTTCTCTTTATGAAAGCTTGAAATCCTTCTATCTCATTGAATGATCATTTTTACCTTGAAATATTATTCTTAATTTCATCAGATAGGTAATTCCTTTGTCTTCTGGAATAACATGTTCTAAGACCGCTGACCCTTTAATATTGCAAGTGCTAAATCCTGTGTAATCTTGATTGTGGTTCCCCAATATTTGGAACTGTTTCTTTTTGTCCACTTGAAACATTTTTCTTTGACCAAATAGTTTTGTAATTTGACCATAATGTTTCTTGGAGTTTTTATTTTAGGATCTCTTTCCAGAAGTTATTTGGTGGACTCTTTTACTGCCTATTTTGTTTTCTGTTTGGCCCCAGGATTTAGTGAAGTTTTCTTTGAAGATTTCTCAAAAGATGCTACCCAGGTCTTTCTTTTGATTATAACTCTTAGGTAGTTCAATGGTTCTGACATTGTTTCTCTTGGATCTATTTTCCAGGTCAATTTTTTCCAATGAGGTATTTTATATTTTCCCCCTGTTTTTGCATTCTTTTGAATTTATTTAATTCTTTAAAAATAGTTAGTATTTTATTTTTCCCTAATTACAAGTAAAATAACTTTGACATTTGTTTTTAAAATTTTGAACTTTTAAAATAAACTTTTAAAACTTCCAAATTCTCTCTATTTTTCCTTCCTAACCCCTCAGCCCCTCATTGACAAGGCAAGAAATTTGATATAGGTTATACATGTGCAGTCATGAAAAACATTTCCATATTGGTCATGTTGTGAAATAGGAAAAAAAATTTAAAAAGTTAAAAAGTATGTTTCAACCTACATTCAAACACCATCAGTTCTTTCTCTGTATTTGGATAGAATTTTTCATCATAAGTTCTTCAGAGATGTCTTGGATCATTGCATTGTTAAGAATAGCCAAGTCATTTATAACATATCATATCACAGTGTTGCTGTTTCTTTGCAAACGTTTTACTTTGCACCAGCTCTTGCAAATCTTTTCAAGTTTTCCTGAGAGCATTCCGATCATCATTTCTTACAGAACATAGTATTCCATCATAATCACATATCACAATTTGTACAGACCTTCTGACTTGATGGGCATTCCAGCAATTTCTAATTCTCTGATATCAGAAAAAGTCACTATATATATTTGTGTACACATATGTCCTTACTCCCCCCCCTTTAAAATCTCTTTTGGGATAGAGATCTAGTAGTGATATTGCTAGGTCAAATAATATGCATTTTTTTAAGTCTTTTGGACATATTTCTAAATTGCTCTACAAAATGGTTATATCAGTTCACAAGTCCACCAATAATGCATTAATGTCTCATCTTCCTTATATCCCTTCCAACATTTGTCAGTTTCCTTTTCTGTCCTTTTATCAGTCTGATAGATATATGATAGTGCCTCAAAAATGTTTTAATTTGAATTTTTCCACGCTTTAGTAAGTTAGAGCATTTTTTCATATGGCTACAGATAGTTTTGATTATTTCATCTGAAAACTGTGTGTCTTATCATATATCCTTTGAGGAATACCCCTTATTTTTATAACTTTGACTCATTTATATGATAAAAATGAGATCTTTATCAAAGAAACTTGCTTCATTTTTTTTTACAATTACTAATGCTAACTTCATTTCTCTCCATTTTCCTCCTTTCCAGCTTAGTCTACTCTATCTTTTATCCAGTCTCTCCTCAAAAGTGTTTTGCTTCTTACAACCCTCTTCCTCAATCTGCTTTTTCTTCTATCATCCCATTCACTTTTATTTTCCTGTTAGGGTAAGATAGATTTCTATACCCAAATAAGTGTATATGCTATTCCCTCCTTGAGCCAATTCTGATAAGACTAAGGTGCACTTACTCCCCTTTATTTTCTCCTCTTTTCTTCCATTGTAAAAGTTTTTCTTGCCTCTTTTATGTGAGATAATTTACCCCATTATACTTTTCTCTTTCTCCCCGTACGTTCCTCTTTTACCACTTAATTTTATTTACTTTAAACATCATTCCTTTACATTCAACTTACACTTGCATTTTGTCTATATATATATTTCTTCTAAAAAATTACTGCAAATAACAAAATCATGAGGGAATAAGGTAATTAATAAGGTAAAACTGTTTGCATTCCTATACAGAAAGATAATATTTGCAACTCCTAAGAATTGTTTCACTATTAGGGCAGCTAGGAAGCTGAGAATGAAAAAAAATATATATTAGAAAACTATTTCTTAAAAAGTAGAACTGGCCTAATAGCAAAGCTGATAAAAAGCTTTCTTAAGATTTGAACAAATAAAAGTTAGTGTCTTTATGAGGAATCAAGAAACAATAAAAGCAAAAACAAAACAATGAAAAATAGAAAACAATATTTTTGAAATTGAATTGGATGAAACATTTCATTCAGAAAGCAACTGACCTGGAAAATAGATATAGGAAAGATATTTTTAAAATAATTGTTTCTTGATTTCTTAATGAATTTTACTTGCTTTTTTATTTTACCTATTCTATTTTCTATGATCATAATTTTTGCCCTGTTGTTTGCTTATTTTTCCAGCCCATTTCTTGATTTTTTTAACCCTTTGTTAAAGTGAGATTCTGCTTCCAAGGTAAAGGGTACACCATCCCAAGCTTTAGGGTTTTTGTACAACTGTTTTCAGAGACCTGTAAGTCATTAATTCTTCCAAGGTGATATGACCTAAGAAGAGACGTGTTCACTACTTTCCTGTTCTCCACTCTGGTCAGTGTCTTTATCACAAGCACTCTTTTCTGCCCCAGAAGTGTGAGGAGGATACCTGCTCCACAAGGTATAGTGTGCTAGTCCTCCTCCTCACCCTCCTCCTGCCACCCAGGACTTCAACCTAGATCCAAGTATGGATAAAGCAACAGAGTTCAGCCTCTGATTCCAGCAAAGAGATTCCTATAATCTCCTTCTGACCAGTTTGTTGACTTCTTTACCTTCTGTGGGGTGAGTTCTGGAAGTCACTGCTGATTAAGTGACTCTCAAGGTCTGTTCCTGGTTTGCCGGGGAAGGTCTTTGCTGATGAGGCCTAATGTGAACTGTGCTACACTCTCACTCCAATGTGACAGACCTTTCCTTTCAACCTTCTAAGTTATTTTTGCCTGGAACATTATTTCACCCAACCTTTTGTGGTTTCTGCCCCTCTTGTTTTGTGGCATTATGTAAAGTTTTTTACAGGGATTTTGAGATCTCAGGCAACTCACTTTTTTTTCCTCCATTATCTTGGTTCTGCTTGATTGAGTTCTGATGTCTTATAGAGTCATTAGCTTTTACTTATTCAATTCTAACTTTTAAGGATTTGTTTTCCCTAGTTAACATATAATTTTCCCCCTTGGGCCAAAGGTACTTTTTAAGGAGTCTTATTCAGTGAATTTTTTTAAATCACCTTTTCTATTTGGCCAATTCTACTTTTTAGGTAATTGTTCACCCCCTTCCCCCCACTTCCCCCCCCCAAACTGTTGACTTTTTTCCCATAATTCTCTAGCATCATTCTCATCTCTTTTCCAAATTTTCTTCTATCTGTTTTCTTTTCCAATTTTTCTTTTATCTCTCATGATTTTTAAAGCTCCTTTTTGAGCTTTTCTATGAGTTATTCCTACATTTGAGAGCATTTCCCATTTTTCTCTGTGGTTTTGTGCTGAGGTGTTTTAACATTGTTGCCCTCTTCTGAGTTTATGTCTTGATTTTTTCCTATCAGTATAATACCATTTTGTGGTCAGATTCTTTTTGTTATTGTTCTTCCCCCCCCCCCCCTTATCTTTTTTTGGCCTCCTTTTTTTAAAGTCTGAGTTCTGTTCCCAGTATGGAAAGGGCACTGTCTCAACCTTCTTGTACCAGGGACTACAGGTCCTAGCTCTTTACATGACCCTGTACTGATGTTGCTTTGAGGTCATGGGTGACCTTTGTGTCTGGAGCTTCATTCAGGAGGTGAGTTGGAGGGGGGTGTTTGGTGCAGTTTACCTGGTGCTGGGTGAGGGTCCTAATGGTGGTGTGTGGCATGTGCTGAAGCTGGTACAGTGTTTTTGCATTTTCTTGGAGCTACACTCAAGTACATGGCAGTCTTGCCTTTGGTGGCTGCCTATTTGTCTGGGGATATGCTAAAGCATATGGACGTCTGGTCACTGGAAGTTACCTATTTGTCTGGGTCTGCACTGAAGTATGTGTCAGTTCTCAGAGCTGGAGTCTGCCTGATCCTTTGGCTATTCTGAGGCACATTGCATGTTGCATGTTGGGCACATTGCATGTTGGGGAATCCTGGTGTTTGCCTGCTTCACAACACTGGAGTTCAAGATCTCCGACTTCTTTTCTATGGTGGGACCTGTTGCTGTTTTGCTGAGACGCTTCCTTTTCTGGACCATATTCCCCTTTTACCTGTGAGACAGACTTTCTTGCCTATCTTCTAAATTCTTGAGCTAAAAGATCTCTTTATCCTGTCTTTTTGCTGATTTTGCTATTCCAGCATCTGCTTTGGGGTGCTATTTTATGGCTGTTTGGAGGTTAATATGGGATAGTTATGGCAATTTTCTGCATGCTCTATTATCCTAGTTCCCAGAAGTCCCAAGAATACCACTTATTTACAGAAAGAGAAGTCTGTAGTTCTTTTAGAAAACACTGCTATGCAAAAATTGAGAAAGAAAGCATAACAAACTTTAAAAAAAAATTTTATTTAATAATTACTTTATATTGACAGAATCCATGCCAGGGTAATTTTTTTTACAACATTATCCCTTGCACTCGTTTCTGTTCCGATTTTTCCCCTCCCTCCCTCCACCCCCTCCCCTAGATGGCAAGCAGTCCTATATATCATAACAAACTTTTTATGAGAAACAAAGTCCTAATATTTAATCCCTGGAAGGTTAAAGCAAAAAAAAGAAAACTATTGACTAAAGTCAACCATTTTCTATGCATTCAAAATTTTTAAATAAAATCCTGTCAAACAGGGTATTGCAATATGTCAAAAAATGATTATAGTTAGAATTATGCTTACCAAGGATTCAAGAATGGTTCAGTATTAAGAAAACAATTAGTACAATCAACCACATTAAAACAAAATAAGTCCCAAACACCCTAATTATCTTAATAGAAGCAGAAAAAAGCTTTTGACTAAGTTCCACTCCCATTTATAATAAATCTTTTATGGAATATAGGCAAAGAGGGGTCCCTTTTGGATAGCGTAAAAGTATCTATCTAAAACCAAAAGCAAGTACAGCATGCAATTAAGAGCTTTTCAAATAAATATAGGCATGAATCAAGAGGCTTTCTGTTTTCATTATCATTGTAGAAACTATATCAAATTAAAATTTTAAAATTGATAATAATTCTATGGATAACTAATAGCCTATTTTATTACTTTTCGATTATTCTAAGATTTATATATTTAATTTAATAGTCAAGCACAACTGTCTGCTTCTTTCCAGTCACATGGCCAGTACCCTAATTCATCAGGCCACAAATTTCCCATTTCCTGGACTATTGGGTTAGTCTCATAATTTGACTCCATGGTCACTTTGTCTCCACTCAGCAATTGTTTCCAAATACTGCTGCCAAATTGTCTTTAATCATTTGTTTGATCACTTTGATCACTCTTTTGCTGAAGAAGCTTTACTAGCTCTCATTTGTCATGAGGACCATAAAAATTCTTTATAATTCGAAGTCCTTCATGATCTGGTTCCAGTCTCCATTTCTTATTTTACATTCTTCATTAATTCTATATTCCAACTAACCTATCATCTTATTTTCTCTACATGATATTCTATTTCCTATCACTCTACTGTTGAATGGGTACCTGTACTTTACATCCGGAATGTACTCCTTTTCACTGCTGCATTATGTCGTCCCTGACTTTAAGGCTGAGCTCAAGTCTTACTTTCTACATAAAATTTATCCTGATTCGGCCAGTTTCTAATGACTCCTCACTACAATTGATTTGTATTTACTTTGTATATATTTGAGTTTATCAGGGTATGTTATATACATGTATATGGCCATATGCATACACATGTACACACATATGCACATATATATGCATATAAATGCATATATATCATTCCCCCCACAATGCCATATAAGCTCCTTGAGGGCAGAGCTATGCCCTTTTTGTCTTTGTATCTTTCCCACCTAATACAATTCATAGCAGATAGTCAAATTTAATAAATGCTTATTGAATGAATGAATAGGCAAACCATGAGTGAATATCATTAGCATTGATAACAAAATATTCTTTAAAAGATATACAGGAAATATCATTGATTATATAGCAAACAAGATATACTAGAAGTGGAATATCATGACAGAAAGAAATATTGTCTAAAACTGCCAGATATAACATTGAGACACACATATTTAAGAACATTTATAATAAATGGCACCATATTGAATAAATAGTTTTCAAATACCATAAAATGAACATCTTTCAATATGTAGAAATCTAGAAGTGTAAAACTATGTAGGAAAATAACAAAGTACTTATCAATTTTGTCATCTTAACTGTAATTAGAATTGGCCCCAAAGTTGTTTTCCATGAGTCTGAAGATGAACTTATATTTTCATGTTTTTATATAATTACAAAATCACTTTTTCCATCTATTCAATGTTTTTGTTTCAGTTAACTATAGTAATAGTAGCAGAATAATGACTTGCCTTTAGACCTTGTATAGCTGAACCACACCAGAAACATGCAGAGAATTAAATAACAATAATAGCAACTGATCACAATTGAGACTATAGAGGTCTATAATTTATATTATGACTTTCTGAATGCATTTAGAAATCCCTCTTCTGGGTTAATTATTCAGACATCCATGTATAGTCCCAGTTTGGTAAGGTGGAAAATTGGATGTATATAGGGAAATTTTAATGGTTTATTAACAAATATTTCAAGCTTGAATTTATGATAGTCAAGAGAAATCAGGTCTTGGATTTCTCTGTTTTGAATGTGATATTAACCAAATTTCATACCTTATTAAATGCAATAGCTTATCTTTTCTGGAAAAAAAAAACAATTAAGTTTGGGCCCAGGAGATTGTAAATCCTCACTTCAAGTCAATGTGTTATACAAAGTAATTGTCCAGGGATGAATGGATTGTCCTCTGTGTAATAGTAATCCAGTCTAATCCAACCTAACACACTTTCATTACCTGTTAGTTGCCAAGCTTTGTACTAGCTTCTGGAGTTACAAAGACAACAATAAGCTCCTACAAGGAGCTAGAAGTGGAATATCATGACAGAAAGAAATATTGTCTAAAACTGCCAGACATAACATTGAGACACAAATATTTAAGAACATTTATAATAAATGGCACCATATTGAATAAATAGTTTTCAAATACCATAAAATGAACATCTTTCAATATGTAGAAATCTAGAAGAAGTGTAAAACTATGTAGGAAAATAACAAAGTACTTATCAACTTTGTCATCTTAACTGTAATTAGAATTGGCCCCAAAGTTGTTTTCCATGAGTCTGAAGATGAACTTATATTTTCATGTTTTTATATAATTACAAAATCACTTTTTCCATCTATTCAATGTTTTTGTTTCAGTTAATTGTATTTCCTTTTCTCTCCTCCATTTTCTTTTACTGTAGAGGGTAATCCTTTCAGTCCCTCAGTTTTACAATCTAGGAATCATCCCAGGATCTCTCTTTCCCTCAATCTATTGGTAATGCTTTTAAGTTTTACCTTTGTGGCTTCTCTAGAATATCTCTTTTCTGTCCTCTGATACTCTATCCCTGATATCAAGTCCTTGATATTTGAATTAGTGCAATGGCTTGCTAGAGATACGTTTGCCTCAAATCTTTATCTACTCTGAACTATCATCCACGAAAGTAATTTTCCACCCATTCCCCTATTCAACAAATTCAACTGGTTTCCTATCACTTCAAGGATCAAATAGAAATTCCTCTGCTTGGCATTCAAAGTTCTCCATTACCTATCCTGTCTCCATCTTTCCAGTCTCCTTATACTTTACTCTCAATTATGTACTGGTCTCCTTGAAGTTTCTCAAACAACATATCCCTTCTTTCCTCTCTAAGCATTTTTTGATTTTCTTCATGTCTAGAATGCTTTTCCTCTTTATCCTTGTCTAATGACTCCTTTCAAGTCTTAACTAAAATTCCATCTTTTATAGGCAACACTTCCTAAGTCTTCTTTACTCTAATGTCTTCCTTCTTTAAATTAGGGGCTATTCTCCCTCCCCACCTCCCCGCCCCATAAATAGCTTGTTTGTGCATATTTGTTTGCTTGTTGTCTCTCCTATCAAATTATGATATCCTTGAAGGCAAAGACTATATTTTATCTTTTTCATATCCCAGAAGAAAACTATAATATATATGGTTCATAGTAGATATTTAATAAATAATTGCTGATTGATTTTCAGTGCTTCTTATTGAGTTATTTTAAGGAAAGCAATATGAAAAACTTCAAATGGTATGGAAATGGGAGTCATATCTTTAAAAAATTATCATGAGCACAACTTTAATTAGCCCATTACTAAACTGTCACTTATAAGTACATTGACTGATTTGATCCTGTTTACAACACTATGATACAAGTAAGGTTGATATTCTTCATTTTATAAATTTATATATATATTAAAATATTATAAATTTTATAAACAAGGACACTGAGTTTCAGAGATTAAGTCATTTGACTTATAGTCTGTCTTTCTAGTCTCCTTATTTCATTAGTACATGTGTTTTTGTACCAAGAAGGGGGATATCTACTGACCATTGTCTTTGGTTTCTTGGTCTCTTTGGTCTTTTTGTGTCATAACTATACAAACTGTCTTAGTAATGTACATAACCAATGATATTCTTTTGTGAATTGTCTCATCTCAACTCCGTCAATCTAGTCAGCAACAAGATCACAACATTTTAAAGCTGGAAAGATGCTTTTAGAAATGATTTACTTAATTTTGTTAGATTTATCTATAGTTGAAATGAGTATATTGTGTTTTTCTACTATTATAATTTTGTTGTCTTTCTCCTTTGAACACATTTATTATTTCTTTTAAATATTTAGATGTAATTCAATGCAATTTATTTTGCTTGATTATGTATGTTAATTATAATGGTTTTACTTTATTTTTCCCTTGGGGGAATAGGACGGGAAACAGAGAAAATAAGGGCTTGCTAATTTTTAAAAAATGATTTAAATCAACCAGAGGAAGAAATTGAATCTACAGAGAAGTGATTTTTCTAAGTTCACAAAGCTTCTTGATAGAAGAATCAAGATTAAGCTAACTCTTCTATTTTACTGTGATTTTTTTCCCATCCATCTTGTCTGTACAATGACTGAGGTTCTAGAACCCCTGGCTAGAAGTTGATTAACCAATATAAGATATAATTGTATCATCATCATCATTTTTATACATATATCTCATTTAATTTCAGTTTTATCTCTAGTTCCTTATGTAATCCCTGATATATAGTAGGTGCTTAATAATACATGTTGATTGATGGTTATGAGAGAACATTTCTGGTAAAATTTTTTCTTCATATAAGACATGTCAAAAAATTCTCTCCTAGAGGAGATCAAGTCATTTACTCATATAAGAATTAAACATTTATATGAAAATAAATACCTTATTGCTCAATATAAATAAGCTTCCAAAATATTAAATCAAAGGCAGACACATGGCAGTCCTTTGAACAATGCTCTCAATTTGCCCCAAGGAAAGTCTATTTACTGCCTGTATCTAACACAAAAGGCCATGGTGACTTTAACCTAAGTTTCATTGATGGTTCAGTAGTAGAATGATTCAATATAATTAAATTGGGGGAGAATAAAAGGCTTAATTATTTTATAAAGCATATTTCAGCACATTTTCTGGGATACTATCATAAGTAATTAAAACAAAATTGCACTTGTCAAAATAAACGAATAAATCCAATGAAGCATTGTCCCTTATTTTCTAGATTTGTTCCACTCCCTTACTAATTCAGAAATCCATAAAGGCTCCCTAGTCATTAGTGTGATTAGTTAGGTTCCATGGTGCAACTGTAACATTACAGAAGGGAAACAGAAAATGAATCAGTGAATATATATCCCTAAATGGATAGGTCAATACATCTTTATATGCAAAAATAAAAACCTACATAACTCTATGGGATGTCAAATGTGATATGTTTTATGACATAGTCATTTTGCAATGAATACTTGATCCTGTATTTGTAATGCAGAAAATATTAGCTGAAACCAGAGAGCAACTATATAATGGCTCATGAAGCACTTTGTCCCCACAGTACCATTCCTCTCTACTAAAAGGGACATTCATTTCACCGTCACTTCTATTCGGCCTGCCAAAGGGTCAATGCTATCAGTCTGAATGACTACCTTTTAATGTTGCTTTCATTTGTATCATCAGTCATTCTTTATCATGTTCTCTTGTTCATACTGTATTCATTCTATATTAATTCACATATCCTTTCCTTATTTTTCTGAGTTGCTTATATTCATAATTTATGTTACAATAATAATCCATTCTATTCATATCCTAGTAAAATTTTCAGTCATTTTCTCATCTATTTTTTGGGAGGGGAGATTTTTCTAGCTGCCTTTTAAATTAATATTCTTTGGTAAGAACTAATTTATCTTAATTGATTAAATGATACTGAAGGGTATTAATGATATGTGAGACATTAATTCTAACTAGAGAATTGGGGAGGACACATGAGAATGGGCACTTGAGCCAATATCATTAGAGAAAAATTCTACATTATCCTTACAATAATGCTAGAAGTTCTTTTAGGAGGAGATAAAATCAACCTCATTAGTGTGAGGGAGAATTGGAATAAGACCCCAGACTTTATGAAGTTTGAAAAAAATTCAGTAACCTGAATGAGATTATTAGTGTAATATCAAGGAAAGAGTGGGATTTTAGAGGAAGGAAGGAAGGAAGGAAGGAAGGAAGGAAGGAAGAAGGAAGGAAGGAAGGAAGGAAGGAAGGAGGAAGGAAGGAAGGAAGGAAGGAAGGAAGGAAGGAAGAAGGAAGGAAGGAAGGAAGAAAGAAGGAAGGAAGGAAGGAAGGAAGGAAAGAAGGAAGGAAGGAAGGAAAGAAGGAAGGAAGGAAAAAAAGAAGGAAAGAAGGAAAGAAGAGAGGGAGGGAGAGAGGGGGGAAAGGAAAAAGAAAAGAATGGAGAGAGAAAAAAGAAGGAAGGAAGGAAAGTAGTGGGAAGGTAAGAAGGAAGAGAGAAAGGAAAAAAGAAGGAAGGAAGAAAAAGAAGGAAGGAAACAAAGAATAAAGGAAGGGAGGAAGAAAGAAAGGAAGGAAAGAAGAAAGAAAGAGGGAAGGAGAGAGAAGAGAACGGGAGAAAGGAAGGAAGGGAGGGAGAAAAGGAGGGGAAGAAAGAGTTCTTATATTTGAATTCAGTTCTTTCATATATAATCTGTGTGACCTTGAGAAAATCACTTAGCTTCCTCGGGTCTTAGTTTTCTTTCTTATTTTTCTATAAAATTTGGGGCAAACTAAGTGAGAAATACTTTGTTATCATAGAAAGAACTTTGAATTTAAAACCAGAAAGCCTGGCTGCACAATGCAGCTCTTATTGTATAATCTTGGAAAATTTACTTTTTTGTATTTGGGTATATGAGGGCTCTTGGAGTAGTCAAATTTCAAGAGTCTCTTTTGCTCTAAAGGCACGATCCTTTGATATTTAATATTGTCATAAAGGAAGTGTTCATCAGATTATGAGAACATTATTGTAAAAAAACCTGAAAGAAATTTGGGGATTTTGATTGCCAATTTTGAGCTGTTCTTATGGCATAGTAAAATTCCTTAGGATTCATTTCTCCATATAAGAATAGAACTACCTAGTGGCTCAAATGTTGGAATAGCAGACAGGAAAATTTGGGTTCCACATCTGCTTCTGACACCATGTAGTGTTGGGTAAGGCATTGATCCTCTCTTATCAACAGTTACCTTATATGTAAAAAGGAAACATTAGTACTCTATGTTTCTTTGAAGCTAAAATGAGCGTGTATGTGAAACATGATTCAAATCTTACAGCACTAGATAAATGCTAGTAATTATTATTATATTTCACCTTGAGAAGTTTCCTAGATTTATGGAAGAAAATTATTGAGCATTATGAGGAAAGATAAAACAATAGAAACAGGTTGTCTAGACCTGTCTAGACAGGTCTAGACATGAATATTGCAAGCATGGTTTGACTTAGAGAGAGAATAGTAGAGGCAAGGAAGGTCAGGTCAGTTCCATCTGGATGAGAACTAATGTTGCCTAGTATATTGGCATTATTTTAAGGATACTGCTTTTTTTTTTATCCCAGGGATCTCTCAGTCCTTCACAATAAATGGGCCCTACCAGGTTTAATTATTATTTTTCAAAATTTTAATACATTTCTAAAGTGATTTAGTTATCAGTGCTTCAGGGTATTCTTCAAAATAGGATTCCAGCTGTGAAGTTTAATACATTTTGAATGGGGGAACAAGCCAGAGAAACAGCAGTGGAAGTCAAGCCTTAAAGCACTTTTTATTTGAGGCTAATCATTTTCAAATGGACAGCATTTTCTCTGCAAATCGAGTTATTAAATCTGGTGATAGGAAATATATTTCATCATCTTTAGTGCTGCAAAATGAAGCTTCATGTGTGACCAGCAATTCTGTTCACACAATAGACATGGAAATACAGATCTAGTACCAGCTTTCAAATTCTCCTACTGTTTGCCAGTCTTTGATTTTTCTTTCCAGTTGTCATAAGGTTGGAGCATTTGAAGCTAAAAGAAGCCTTAGCAATTGTACAACTCTCTTGTTCAGAAATCTGAAGCCCAGTGAGAACTGTATTGATTAGATTTAGGAACTGTTCTAACCAAAAGTTATAGCTGAACTCATGTGGGTTTTTTGTTTGTTTGCTTTTTTATTTTTAGCTCCTCAACTAACCAATCAGTGTGAAATGGGGGGGGGGAGGTAAAAAGGGTCTGAACTAGAATATTTACTCAAAATCTAGAGAGAATGGGAAGGCGATGAGAGCTGTTAAGGAGGTAGAATCAACAATGGAGATATTTTTCATCTAGGAAATACAGGGGTAGATGCTTGATCATGCTTATTAATTGAGTGACAGATCACAAACTTCCTGTGAGATAGGCAAAAAATCCTATGGAGTGGAGATGATTTGGGCAGATAGAAGTTATATAACTTGCCCAGGCTTGCCTTGGTGATAAGTACCAAAGTTAGATTTAAATTCAGATCTTAAACCCAAATCCAACATGCTATTTAGCATGTTAGACTGATGATGATATTTACAAAAAGTATTTTTCACAATCATATTTTGAGATAAAAAGTAAGAATATTATTATTTTCTACATTCAACATCTAGCAGTTGAATCTACAACAGTTGATCTAACCAAAGAGATCCAACATCTCTTCTCAAATCGAAATCACTTTCCAACATTAAGCTGTGGATTGGATCTCTTAGAAGATGATTACCTCACATTCAAGGTAGACAAACAGAAGAAAAATAGCTTTCAAATGTTTTATTGATACTTTTTCTTGTCTTTTTTATAAAGCACCATTGTCACTTTTAATTGACACACCCCCTTTTGAAAATTTTCCCTTGTTTCAAATAACTACATCTGAACCCCCCCCCAAATGTATACATTGTCCATGCCTGAAAATTTACACCCCATTCTGTAGTCTACCACTTTTCTACTGAGGCAGCACACATGCTTCACTACCATTTTTCTGAATTCATAATTCAGAAATGTTTCAACATAGTAACCCTCCATGCCCTATGGTGTAACTCTCCTATTTTCCTATGATATAAAGAAAAAAAAAAACTTTACATGATTGCACCCCAAATGCATTCTTTTCTTCTTCCTGTTTATTTTATTCTGCATCAATTCATTAAAGTCCTTGTAACTTTTTCTGAATTCTTTATCTTTAGTATCTCTTATAATCTAACATTATTCTAGTATTAAAATATATTTCAATTTGATCAGCAATTTCTCAGTGATTGGATATTCCTTTCCCACCCCCAAATCTTTGTTATAATATTATAAGTTCTTTTATAAATATTTTCAAATACATGGAACTTTTCTCTCTATTTCTGACCTCCATGATCAGCTAGTGAAACTCTACAGCTATAAATCATATAAACTGTTATGATCTCCATGAAAAAAAACATATAGGTAATTTAAATACCAATGAAAAGACAGAAGTTGGTTAAGTCCTTAAAGCCCTGGATTTGGAATCAGAATACCTAGTTTCCTCTACTGGGGTACCTACTAACTGTATGATTGTGGTTAGGTTACTTGCCTTTTTTATGCCTTCATTTCCTCATCTGTAAAATAGAAGGGGAACATTTGATGACATGTACTATTTCATACTTTCTACCCCTAAATCTATGCATTTTTGAGTGTGAGGGTAAGGAGTAAATAAAAATAAAGTAAATAAAAGATTCTAAGTGCTACACAAATACTCATGAAATGATTAAAGAATTATAGGAAGAACTTTTATACATAGAGCACCTCTTCTAAGGCAGGTTTCTAGAAAGACAGATTCCCCTTATCACCTAAGTAAGGTGAGATATACATAGGTTCCAATCTGAATGAAATGAATAGTGTATGAATACTCACATTAGTGAAAATGTAGACCCATCGAATTTATAGAATAAGCAAGTTTAGATTGTGACTTCACTAGTTACTAATCATGAGGCCTAGAATATGCTCACTCATAAAGATATTGGTTGCTTTATGGAAGGGTTAGAGCACCAAGCATGGAATGGTGGGAGTGAGGAAGAAAATCTTTAAACTGGATGTGGCTGCACGCTGCAATTTAGAGACATGTGCACTGCAAATATTAATCTAAACAGTACAAAGGGTTCATACAGGCAGATTGCTGTGGCAGAGATTTCTGAACTTATGTTTGATCAGACATAGTTGGACACACTGTACCTTGGTACCCAATAAAATAATATCATTTTCATTTTCTTTGAGAAGGAAGGACAACAGCCAAACAACTGACTGCATATTGACTTTACCTTTTCTGACAAGTAATGTTTTATGCCTCTAGGTACTTGAGGCCATATTGATTCATGCTCTGTGCTTCATAAATAACATCAGTACCTTTGCAGCTTTGCAATACACTAGTTCTCTACTCCCAACTAAACCAATCAAAACACTTTTCACCTTAGCAGCAAACATGAGCTGTGTCGGTGATATTAACAATACAGAAAAAGAGTGGCAAAGCTGGTGGCTCCTTCTTTAGTTTGAATCAAAGAGCACTGAAGTGAATTTTGCCTGAAATGAATTTTGAAATGAAATATTTCTCCCTTGGGCTTTTTATGGAGTTCTAAATACCATGACTGAAGATTCATCTCTGGTTGTGGTTGTGTGGTTCCTAGAATTTATCATTAAATGGAATACTCCTGGGAAGAAGAGACTTTCAATTTATGACATACCATTAACACATTGGTGGAAACTTTTATTTATTAGATTCTCTGGTCTTAAAAGGCTGAGAGGAGGGTCTGTCAAAGAAGACACAGAGAACTACGTATGCTTCTAATGGAGAGGTATCTCAGGATCATGGATATGTAAGCTCTGGAGAATTTTTATCATGGGTGACCATGGGCAGCAGAGGCAGCCTGAGGTTACAAGTTTTTGGGAAAAAAGAACACTTTTTTTTTCCTAAGGGGAGAGGAAAAAGACACTTAATTGTAAAGGGATTTGGGAGGCCTTGAAAACAAATGACCTACTTCCTAATTTTATTTAGGGTTGCCCTTGCTAATATTATCAAGATTGCCCTTTATACTTTCATGGCACATTTATTTTATTCAAAGATTTCAAGATGAAGGCAGATTCCAGTGGTTAAAGCAATTATTTGCGATGAGGTCATTACTCCTATTCTTCTGAAGAAAATAAAAACAAAAAAAGGATTGTTTTGAAATATAGCCTATCTTATATCTCTCAACCACCTATCACTTGGCTTGCAGCTGTGTACACAAGCCTCATTGTACTTCAATGTTTGATTCATATCAGCATTGCCTCAGCAGTATGAGTTCAATTCATTTTTTAATAGCTAGAATAACCATGGTCATCAGAAAATATGTTTACCTGCAGAGAATGTTTGTTGAAATAATCCAGAATGATGTTTGATCTACCTTGTCAACTGGGGAATAAACAGATTTAGTGCAAGGCCATTCTTTGTCAGAAAATGCTTTCCTTCTCTATGGTACTCTGTGAAAAATGAGGGTATAGCTGCATTGGAATTTGAAATTTTCTCAAATACCTGTAAGGTCACAAATACTGATTATCACCTATTCTTCATGATTATAATGATCTCTCATATTTGTGAAGCCTTTTAGGTTTCAACTAATATACAATTATTAAATATTGATTCTCTATAATGCACTATGCTGGGCTCTAGGGAGCCACAAAAATGAATAAGACATGGCTCCTGCACTCAAGGTACTTATAGTGTAAGGGGGAGATAAGACATGTGCATAGATAAGTAGGATCAAAATTAGAATAAGTAAGTGCACAAAAGGAATAAGAAATTATCTGAAATTGAATGAGAGATCAAAAATTTCCAGTTGGGAAGTCAAGAATGGTATTGCAGAGGAAAGACTATATTAACTGGGACTTGAAAGATGAGTAGGACATAAACATGTCTGTTGAGACATCCTTGGTCATAATGTAAATTATGAAGGGCTCTCTAGTTTGCTTCTAGTTCTTGGACTAGAAAAGAGGGGGTTTAAAAGAATTATTTCTTCCACTTGACTCCAACCGTGAAATGAGTCATGATGAGGGATTGATGCGACATATTTCTGTTTGTAAATATGATAGAAACTCCGTGATTCAAAATCAATTCTTTCCTTGGAAAAAGAAGGAAAAATTCTTCTGATCTTCAAATCTGGCAAGGCTTGGAATATTGTAACATCCAATTTCCAAAAGGAAGAGATGCTTAGTTTTGATTGGTCTCGGATAGGACCCCGCCCCCTTTGAGAGGAAGTATTTGATGGGGATATAAAGACACAGGTTTTTTGAAACCCCTTGTGGAGTCATTGCTCATTTTCTAAATTTGGTAGATATGAGAGCAAAAGCTTTTTGGCTTTGGACTCTTTATCTTTATTGTTGTTGTTCAGCCATTTAAGTCATTCCCAATTCTTCATGACACTCTTTGGGGCTTTCTTGGCAAGGATACTGGAGTGGTTTGACATTTCCTTCTCCTAGAAAGGTTGCAAAAAAGGTCTGATGGAATGAGACATGCTTGTCGTCTAAGGATAGAGAGGAATATGACAGTATGCCTTCTTAATAACTTCTCTGAGAAGAGTGATAGATATAAATATGTCCTTTCCTCTCCTTTCTTTTTCTCTATTCTTTTTTTCTGATTTCTCTTCTCCTTTTCTCTCCTTTCTTCTGTTCTCTTCTTCAATATTTTTTCCATTATTTTCTGATAATCCCTGCACTTAATAGTTTCAATTAAATGCTTCTATTTCAAACAAAACCACATCTATTTTGAATGACATTTAGCCCATTGGGTACTCTATTGGCCAGTGTCAAGTAAATCTCAAGGAAATTGGCCCTCAACAAATTTTTGGTGTGGGAGTTTTGTTGTGAAGTGAGCAGAGGGATAAAATTCTGAACACATAGATGGAAGATAGTTTGGGAAATAGTGAATAGTACTGAGCATCATAGATTCTTGTCCTTTGTCAAGTGATGGGGAACGAACTATTTCCTAAGATAACCTGTCACACTTCAAATACTCTAATGTTAAGAATTCTTTTCAAATCGACATTCTTAGATTTGCCCTTTGGTGATAAGGATAACAGGATAAACCCATAATAGCAAAGATATCAGGAATTCCTGAATGAAATGAGTGAGTCCCTCATAAGAAGGACTCCTCAGAGTTCTAAAAATGCCCCTGAAGAATTGGAGTGTGTATCCTTTTCTCATATTATTGATTCAAGACCCCATTATGGGTGTTCCTTCCACTGTTAATAACAGATTGGTGCCCCAGTTTCATTTAACTGATTAATATCAATTGTTTTTACAAAAGGATAGTTACTATGAAGATAGATTAAGCATACAAAGTTTCTCCTAAACAGTTTAAGGCACAGTTAGTATCAATAGATGTTTATTAAAATGATGATGATAATAAAGCTGGGCACAGTTTTCGTAACTGGGCACAGCAAGCTCAAATTTTGAGCAGTTTCTACTTTGCATTGACTCTGCCAAATGCACTTCCACATGCAGCATGGCTGCCTGATAAATCCTTATCTTAGTACTAAACTCAATCCCTTAGGTCCTTCTTTTTGCTAGGTTGGTTTGCTGCCAAATCTGAGATATACTTCATCTCTGGGACTTCTGGTGGTTTACCATTCTCATGAGGATATAGATATCTCTAGTACTCCCTTAAGCAAAAGCAGGAAGGATGACTACAAGAGAGAAGCAACCACAGGGCCATGCACTTTCAGACTCACAGCTTTGTTCTCCACTCAGAGGCTCAGAGAATAAGCTACCTCCATATTCTATCATACCCAGGCAGGAAAGCAACACCCCAAAAGAGTCCTTGTAACTCAAGTGCCTTTTGGATATACCCCATTTCTACCTCCACAGTTATCCAATAGTCTTCTTCACTGCAAGTTTAGAGGATAGAATCCAGATTCAGAATGACCTGACATGCTCAAATCTGGAGAGTAGGGTCTTTCTCTTTCCATAGCTAGCATCCTGCTATTATGGTCTTACCCTCTTCTCCATGGGAATTGATTCAATCAAGCACACTGTTATCTGTTCACTGGCACTTCACCACCTCTACTACCCCACTCACCATTATACTGGTAGTCAAGAATCTTCTTGTAAAGTTACCCTGCTTTTCCCATCTATTCCTGACATACTTTTTATTTTCTAACAAATTGGATGTGATAGCTGTCTTTATGTATTCTGAGGACTCTTTTGTGAAGAGTGATTAAGTTTATCATAGATTAGGTTTGATAGTTATGGGGAACACCAGGAATCTTTAATACCAGAGATGTCAGCACACTTCCCTCAGAAGTCAGCAACACTGCCGAGTGTGGCCAAACCAGATTAAAATATAATTGGGAAAAATTTAGCAAAATCAGCAATGATACAATGGTATACAGACAATGCTTTTAAAAAAAGTTTGCTAAAACAATATGCTGCCCTCAGGAATTGTTAGGTATAATTTAGTGGTCTGTTTCTATTTGAGTTTGACCCTCTAGATCTATATCATATCTTTACATTTGAAGGTTAGAGGGACAGCTAATTAGTTCAGTGGATAGAGCACCAGTCCTGAAGTCAGGAGGACCTGAGTTCAAAATCTAGTCTCAGACATTTAACACTTCCTTGCTGTGTGACCCTGCGCAAATCACTTAACCCCAATTACCTTAGCAAATATGTGTGTGTGTGTGTGTGTGTGTGTGTGTGTGTGTGTGTGTATGTTAGAAAACTGGTTCAAAAGCATGGGTAATATGTTCCAGGTTCAGTGTTGGGATTTAAAACCAGGTTGTGTGATTACCAATTCCAGTTCTCTTGCTACAAAACCTTTCCATCCCTATTAAAGTACCTTTAATGGTTTGTGAGCAGTCAAGTGCTGCAATGGGACCTGTGTGTCAGCAAGATTAATCTGATAACATAATATAATATAGCATGATATGATATAATGTAATTAATACATAATATAGTATGTGATAGGATACATTGCAATATGACACAATGTGATACAATACAATATAATGTAGTATAATATATAATATATGATATGATACAATACAATGTAGTATAATATATAAATGACATGAAATGATGGGATATGACACAGTACAATTCAATATATAATGAAATATAATGTAATGTAACAAAACATGAAGTAACTGAAAATAACATAAGCGAAGAATCACATTGGAGGAAAGAAATTGGAAATTGACAAAAATAGATCCAGTGGCAGCCTGTTAAAATAATAGAGTGAATGGTAAGTGAGGTACGGTGGTAGCAATACATATGTAAAGCAAGTGCAGATGGCTGACAGAATTATTGAAGAAATAGGCTAAACAGGATAGTGTGATTCAGTGGATAGAGGGTCATATTTGCATTCCAAAGCTATTTGTTTAAAAGGCAGTGTGACTTAGTGAATGGATTATAGGAATTGGATTCTAGAAGATCTGGGTTCGAATCTTACCACAAAAATTTATTAGTGTTGTGATCCTGGGAAAATCACTCTATCTGAGCCTGTTTCCTTTTTTTATAGCCTTAATGGGTTAGTTGAGACAGGATAACTAAGATGATTCAGTGGATTGAGTGTCAGGACTAGAGTCAAGAATTCTTCTTGATTTGAAATCTGGCCCCAGATACTTACCAGTTCTGTGCCCAGAGAAAGTCACAACTTTATTTGCCTCTGTTTTCTCATCTGGAAAATGAACTGGAAAGGGAAATGGTAAACTACTTTAGTTTCTTTGCCAAAAAAAACCCTCCAAATGGGATGATGAAGAGTCAGACTCATCTGAAAGACTGAACAACAACAAGATGAGACACTCCCTAAGGTTTTTTTTCCAACTCTCTGCGATTCTATGATTTGGTGATTAATAGAATTTGTGAGACAAATGGGAATGAGAAGTTCAAGATGACTACAAAATTTTGAGAATGTTAGAGCTGAGGAGATAAGTAATGAATCACTACCCATTAATCTTTGTATTCTTTGAAGAGTGAGTTCAGCCAATCAATTAATTAGATAACAAGTATTTATTAACTACTTATTATGTTCTAGGATTGTCCTTGGGCACAGATATTACAGATATAAGAATATGCAGATTTAAGGTTTACAGATATAAAAATGAGATAGGTCATGCCCTCATAACCCTACATTCAAATACGGAAAATTCTTCTTGAAGGATATAGTATGTTTGTTCTTTAGTTTTTTTTTTTTTTCAGATTTTATATAGCTTGCTTTTTACAATTTTATTACTTTTTATAGAAGGTTTTTATTTGCAAAACATATGCAAGGATAATTTTTCACCACTGACCTTGGCAAAACCTTTCCATTTCCCCCTCTTTCTTCCACTCCCTCCCCTAGATGGGGAGTAATCCAATATATGTTAAACATAGTAAAATATATGTAAATTCAATATAGGCATAATATTCATTCAATTATAATTATATATGTTATATAATTATATATTATACAAATAGAATTATAATTATACAATTAAAATCAGATTAAAAAGAAAATAAAATTCAAGCAAACAACAACAAAAAAAGTGAAAATGTTATGTTATGATACATCCTCAGTTCCCACAGTGTCTCTGGGCTCTGATGGCTCTCTTCATCACAAGATCATTGTAACTGATCTGAATCATCTCAAGGTTGAGAAGAGCTGCCTCCATCAGAATTGATCATTGTATGATCTTGTTGCTGTGTACAGTGATCTCCTGTTCTGCTCATTTCATTTAGCATCAGTTCATGTAAATCCATGAATTTGTTCTTAAAGGAACAAGTATTCCAAGAAGCAAAGATGAGGAGGGAGAATGTTTAGTCATGGAGGAAATCCTGTGCAAAAGTATAGGGGTGGAGGAAATTGTAATACACAAACAGGGTAGCAAGTAGTTTCATTGAATTGGAGCATTCGTGGGGGTAAAGAGAGGAGTGATATGTAATTGTTCTAGGAAGAGAAATTCGGGTTTAACAGTGTGTAGGGCTTTAAAAACAGGGACGTTTCTAAGAATAATACTGAGTTTAACATGCCTATGTTCTCTAGGAAATCCAGGTGGAAACATGAATCTGACAATTAGATATATGAGATTGGAAGTCAAAAGAGTTATGAAGTTTTGTTATTTTTTAATTGTTTCACTCATGTATGCCCTTCATGACCCCATTTGGGGTTTTCTTGCATTTCCTTTTCCAGCTTATTTTACAGTTGAATAAGCTGAGGCCAGTAGGATGAAATGACTTGCCTGAGTCACACTACTAATAAATGTCTGAGATCTGATTTGCACACGGATCCTCTTGACTCCAAAGCTGGTGCACCATTTACTTTGTGCAAAAGCAGGAGAATAAATGTGATACCAAGTATAACTTGACTAGAAAATTGATTTTGTGACAGTAAGTGGAGAGAAAGGGATAGATATAAGAGATTTCCTAAAGATAGAATTGATAATACTTAGTGGTTTGAATACAGTGGGTGAGGGAAAGGACAGACTCTTATAAAACTTGAATGCCTGGAAGGATAGAAATAGGGAAGTTGGGAGGAGGTTGAGCTAAAGGATCTTCAAGGTCACTCCAGTTTGGCAACATTCACAGGGGCATATTTGCATTAGTCAGAACTTTCCTTCTTAGTCCATTACAGAAAAAAATAATTTCCCTACTGGGGGCACTCTGTGAAAGTAAATGTGTGATGGGAGGGAGAAATCTCTCCTTAGTCGGTGCCCATTTCAAAGAAGTGTTCTATTTGAGTGCATCTGTTTTTCCACTTCTCTAGGAGTTAAGTGGTGAAAGTGCAAGCGTTGTCTGAACTTTTTCACCTTGTTTCCCAGCAAAGGTGTCCATAATAGCCCAGACATTTTTTTTTATTTTGCTGTGGTAATCCACCTGGCTACAAAATATCATAAATAACTGTGTTTTTGATCAGCTCTTCAGTGACATGATGCAATGGAAAGGATGCTGTTGGGAGTAAGAGGTCCTGGATTCCAATTTGGGCTCTTCTACTTTGCAGTTATACCTTAGGTAAGAATTTTAAACTCATAGGTTCCCTTATTTAGAAAATGAAGCAGTTAGACAAGATCGTGTCTTAGATCCCTTCTAGATTTAAATCTAAATCTTATGATGAGTCTATCTTTATGTGGTAAATTCAAGAATATTTGCCTCTTTCCCTTAACTGTTCCTGGTGAACAACTGACAAGAATAGATGCATCTGTCAATTAATCAATCAAATATCTATTAGGTAGCTACTTTGTGTAAGGCATTGTATTGTATGTTTTGGATATATGGACAAAGAATGAAGCACATCCTAGTCACAAGTTTGTGATTTAATAGAAAATAAAATAACAATATGTAAAATATGTACTGTAACAATATAAAACAAATAAATATAAATACAGATAAATGCAAAGTGGTCTGACTTGGAAGGTATTAGCAGTTGGAATGAGGAAAAGTTTCATGCAGAGGATGTTGGCTGAGCTGCACATCCACATGACACCATCAATTTCATCATTACCACCACCACCACCATCACCACTACCACCACCACCACCATCATCATCATCAGAATTTCTGGTCTTATTGTTATTAATGTTGCTGTTTTATTTTGTTTGATATTGGGTGTCCCTGTCTTACCCAAGAGAGAAATGAATTTACAAACATTATAAGTAGAGAAGAGTATCTGAATAATTAGAGAACCTAAGAAAAATTTCCTTGTCTAGGAAAGTATGTGGAATGCCATGTGGAATGGCTCATGTCATGAGGAATTGCAGGAAGCTCAGAAGAGAAAGAATAGCACCCCCCACACACACCCATACACATGTGTGTGGAGGAAGGACCTTGACCCTTCTGAACTGGCTTAGAGAACAGTGCAAGTCAGACCATGTGGAGAGCCTTAATCTTCAGAGCACTTCTGTCCATGATATTGGTGATTATTGGATTTATATGTATTTGAGATATTTTGAGATTCATATAGATTTTGAAATGAACTGTTATTCATGCAAGGGACTCTCTTTTGTTTTCCTTTTTTCTTTCCTTAAAATTTCTTTCTGTAATATTGTGAACCATGTGCTTGGAATTTTCTCAAACTTCCCAAGGTGGAGGCTTGGACCAGGTTAAGTGAGTGGACTCAAGAACTTTGGGTCATGAGAGCCTCTAATATAAAGGTCATATATGTATTTCAGAGAAGCAGAGAGCTAAGAATTAGAAGATAATCTAGATTATCTAGTTCAGAGCTCTTATTTTACTGGGGGAAATAGAAGCCCCCAAAGTGAAAGTGAAGTAGGTGACAGAGACAGGATTTGAAATCCCACCCTTCTTCCCCCTCTCCCCTTATGTTCTCTTTCTCTCTCTTATCTAATATCTCATTTTTACTTTCTCTCTCTCCCCCTTTCTGTCTTCCATTCTCCCTCCCTCACTTAGCTTCCTTTCTTTCATATTTCTTTTTTCTTTATTTCTTTCTTGCTTTTTTCCCTTTTCTTTCCTTCATTCCTTCTTCCCTCCCTCCCTCCCTCCCTCCTTCCTTTTTTCTTTCCTTTCTCCCTCTCTCCCTCCATCCATCCCTCCCTTGCTTCGTTTCTTCCTTCCTCCCTTGCTTCTTTTCTTCCTTCCTCCATATCTCCCTCCCTCCCTCTCTTTCTTTCTTTTTTCTTCCTTCCTTCTTTTCTTTCTTTCTCTCTGTTTCTTTCTCTCTCATAGCTGTCTGTCTCTTGCTATTTCTTTATATATCCTAATTCTATCTCTTTCTGTCTTTCTCTCTGATTCTTTCCCCTTTATCTCTCACTGTCTCTACAGCTATCTCTTTCTGTCTCTATTCTTTCTCTATCTCTATCTCTCTCCTCTATTACTGGAGTGTCTTGACTGGGTTAGTGATACGGTTAGATATGTTTTAACAGCTGTTTGGAGAATGGAATGAAAAGGAGAAAGACTTGAGGCAGGCAGAGCAATTAGAAGCTAATACAATAGTCCAAGTGAGGGGCGATTAAAATTTGGATTAGTCGAGTGGCCATCTTTGTGAGTAGAGAGAAAAGTTCATATTATTAGAGATGTGGAAGCATAAAAGAGGCAGGACTTTGAACCTGACTGCACTAATGGAATGCACTAAAGTTGTAGTGAGTTTGTAAGCTTCAATGAGAAAAAAAAATACATCTTTACTTTCACTAACTTCTCAATGAAATTTAGCATTTTCTTTACTTATTAAATTTTTTTTTCTTTTGGGAATGGATGCCTCTGCCTCACCAGATCTCCACAGGTGTCCATGACATAAAAAAAGTTGGGTATCTTTGATTTGGTCCAACCTTCTCACTATACAGAAGAGAAAACAGAAGTGCAAGAAGTGAGCTTTGCCCAAGATTACTAAGGTAGTATATCAGTTTGGCAATTAGTACATTACATCATTTATAAAGATTGGACAAAATACATGTCCAATCCCAGTCATGTGAAGTACCACCAGCACCTGGCACAGTAGATAATTAATGAACGATTGTTGATTTATTGTTTAATATGATCTTACTACCTTTTGGCATTTCCTTTCTTTAAAGCTGAATACAGATTATAATTAGTTGGGTTACATGTAATTGAGGATTTGTGGTATATAATCAAGCCAGTTCTGGACAAGACTCTAAATTTACCTCACTTAGAGAAGATGAGGGAAGGTTACTTTGGCCTTCCCACATACTGTTAATTCGAGGTGTGGGCTATTGCTGGTAAATGTTTTCTCCAGTCAGCTGCTGCTGTGACATTTGATGGTTTCTTAATAATATTCAATTTTCTTAATATATTAGATCATAAACCATAGCTATCTTGTGGGTCGATGGCAGGCCTATCTGTGATGTTGAGTAATTGCTTGGCACACAGAAAAGATTGCCTTCTATATTTAACCATGTTTATCATTCATGTTTTCCAGGCACCATCTGTCCAATAAGGACCATAATCAGTTGAGGTCTGGAGAAGACTACCTTTGGTAGAAAATATTTCCCAGAATTCTAGAGACCCCCCCCACACCCCCTATAGCCTTGCCAGTTAAATCAAGTGCAGAAGGTGAAGGAGATTTTCATTTGATTATGTTTCTCCTCTCCTTCCTTGTTAAATAAGGCAGGTATCCAGCTATTTCAAATTCTGTTGGCAAGCAGCAAAATTAGCCATTTTCCCCCTGCCAGTAAATCCTTCTATATTTCAGGTGGATGTGATTAGATTTATCCTGCAAGTCTGACCATAGGATGTGCAGTCAAAATTCAGCTATTAACAAGTGAGTTAAAAAAGGTATTAAAAAGTCATGGAGGACTTCTTGCATTAAGTACAAATAAAAGAAAGATTCATTCTTAATGATGAGATTCTTTTATTTCAGGGTGATTGTACTTAAGAATAGTAGTACAGGGACATTTCACTTAAATCCACCATCATTGACCTATCCATCTACTCTTAAAAACAAAGAGGAGGAAAAACATGTCTTTCATGGGGAAGAACATATAACTGTACAAACAATCCCCTGTGAGTCTGTCACTACCATAGTGTCTTGGAGAGACACTATAGATGCACATTGACTTAGGACCTGAATTTAAAAGGAAGAAAGTTTTGGATCAGATTACATTAGAAAATTCCTGCAGAATCTAGAGTGATCTCATGCTTTTCAAGAGCCCCTCCTTTTTATGGAAGTATTATCCCATTGATATTTTGGACCTGTAATTAATGGAATACAATAATCTCAGAAAAACAAAACTATAGAGGTAGTGAAGGGATGCCATGATGTAAGATCCGAAGAATAGGAATAGATTGTAACAAATGATCCCCACACATAGAACATTGGATTATAAAACATGCACGACTCAAAAAAGAGGTAGTCTGGTCATAGAGCAAGAAAAATGGATAACAGATGGATAGAACAAATGTTGCTTCTCTTATCCCTGAAATCTGAGAAGAATTAGAGGAAAACTTCAGTGACATATTGCTCATCCTCTAAGGAAGATTTATTTGAAGACATAGATAACCATTTCATGGGAAGAAAGACATGGAAGAGTTGAGATCCATCCCTTGGAGGAGATCCTCACATCAGTAAAGTCAGAGATCTAGCAAACTATCAAAACAAAGAGTTTTGAGGAGAAAGGGGTAAAAAAGTAACTCTGACAGAAAGGATAGGCAAAATCATCTAATTGTAGTTCATCCTTGTCTTCAAAGAGGACCAGTGTTGCTCCAGAGTGATGTCTTGACTCATGCTTAAATGGGATTTAAGTGAAACAGAGCTGCACAAAGTTATCAGATTCATTATCTCTTCCAGAGTTACTGAAGTTCGATACTGGACAAAAAAGATAGGATAATTGGTATAAATTGGTATAAAATAAATAAAAGGATAATAAAAGCTCAGGACTTCATGGCCATGACACAACAATGACTGGTTAGTTCAATTCCACTGAATGAACAGTTATCATATCATCTATCATATACAAGATATTGAAAGGAAACATAGATGAGTGTCAATAACCATTTATATTTATGATGTGCTTTAAGGCTTACAAAACATTTTCCTTACAACAGCCATGTGAGATAGTGCAACATTTATTTCACTTAATATTTTTTTCAATTTTTCAATACATGTAAATACATGTAAAGATAGTTTTCCACATTCATTTTTGTAAGATTTGAGTTTCTAAATATCCCCCCTCTCCTGTTCCCAAGACAACAAGGAATCTGCTATAAGTTAAACATGTACAACCATATTAGACATATTTCCACATTAGTCATGTTGTAAAAAAAAGGAGAACAAAAAGGAAAACCACGAGAAAGAAAAAACATAAAATAAAGTGAAAATCTAATGCTTTGATCTGCATTCAGACTCCATAATTCTTTCTCTGGATGAGAATAATGCTTTCCATCAGAAGTCTATTGGAATTGTCTTGGTTCATTGTATTATACTGAGAAGAGCTAAATAGTCAATAGTAGCACATTATTTGTTAGTGTGTACACTTTTCTCCTGTTTATGCCCACTTCATTGAGCATTAGTTCAAATAAGCCTTTCCAGGTTTTCCAAAATTTACCTGCTCATTATTTCTTACTTAACTGTAGTATTCCAGTACATTCATATACCACAACTTGTTCAAGCATTTCCCAGTTAATGAATATCCCCACAATTTCCAATTCTTTGCTACCACAAAAAAAGCTGCTAAAACATTTTTTCTACATGTGAATGCTTTTCCCGTTTTTGTGATCTCTTTGGGATACTGACCGAATAGTGGTACTGCTAGATTGAAGATTATGCATAGTTTTATTGTCCTTTGTCCATAGTTCCATATTGTTCTACAGAATGTTTGGACACAATTCCACCAACGAAGCATTAGTGTTCAAATTTTCCCACATCTCCATGATTTATTATTTTTCTTTTCTGTCATATCAACCAATCTGATAGATATGAGGTGGTACCTCAGAGTTGTCTTAATTTGCATTTCTCTAATCAATAGTGCAAAAATTATCTTTAGCTAAGTGGAGCACAGTGGATCGATCACGGGACCTAAAATTAGGAAAATTTGAGTTCAAATTTGACACCAAAAACTTAACTACATGCTCCTAGGCAGGTCACTTAATCTCTCTGTGCCTCAGTTCTTTCATTATAAAATGGCATAATAATAGCACCTCTCTTCCAGGAATATTAGGATCAAATAAGATGATATTTATGAAGTGCTTTGTAAATTTTAAAGCAACAAAAAGGGCCAGGTATTTATTATTATTATTATTATTATTATTATAAATATCAGTATTATTATCACCATCAGCATCACCATCATTTTCATTGTTGTTTTAATTTTACTAACTAGAAAACTGAGTTTTATAGAGGTTCAAAAACTTACCAAAGTTCTAAGGCTGAGTGGTGACTCAAATCACCCTGTTACTTTCCCTTGAAATCCATGACTTTCCCCACTATTCTCAATCAGACATGGGTTCTATTTTCTATGGTGTTATACTACCATCAGGTAAACAAGGCATATCCATAAACAACTGTGATGCAAAATGCCATGTGGAAGTGCCTGAGAGATATGGAGAAATGGAAGAGTCTTCTGGAGAGAGATTTATTTATGTTCAGACCCTAAAACTAAATATCATCAAAATCCATTCAGCCTTATTCAGCATTGCCTCATTATGAAGAACTGAAAGTAGACTGATGTTTTACAAGTATTCACAATAGAAAGGATTCTTGTCAACTTTATTAACCAGAACATGAAAGTATCTAGAATATCCCATTCATTTTATGAGACATTATGAATCTCATTCATGACACTTTGCAATATTCTGTGGCTTGAAAACAATATCATCTGCAAACAGGAACAGCTGGAGGACCTTGCCATCCATGAAAGATACTTCTTCCATTGGGATTCCATGGATATCCTTTGGTAACCACAAATTTCCCTGTTTTCGGTTTCTCTTGATGTTGTTTTTATTGTGGAACTTCTCAAGGAAACGTGTATATTTTTAACAAGCAAAGATCCCTAAATAAGATCCATAGTCATTCAGTAGAGTGAAACTTAACTAACCACACAGGAGAAAACAAAACAAAATAAAAACAATTGTTTGAAGAATATCTGTTGTTTAGATGATAAGTTATTGAATGAACATTTCATAGAACTGGTTGATAAATTTAGAAGTCCCCTGAATATGAACAATAAACCAGACCTAGTATTAAATAGGAAAAGGATGAGCTGGATTGTATTTTTGAAATTATGTGTGCCGAGCTTCTCCCTGAAGCTCCTTATCATTTGAATAATAATATTCAACTAGTAATGTAACCACACATGGAACAACAAAGTCTCTAAAGAACTAAGGTTTCAGGTCACTCAAAAACCATTGGAGGTGGGAATAGGCAGCATACATTCCTAGTGAATTACATAGAAGAACAGCATACAAAAATAATAATTAAAAAAACCCTTAAGGTGCAAAAAGAAAAGCTATTCATGCAGCACATGAACACATGCTCAAACAAGGATGACCATAAGACATCTTCTGTATTGTATGGGCACCTATATAGTATAGAGAGACCTAGAAGGGACTGATCACATTGTGTGAATCCTTGGTGGAGAATTACATTAATATACCTCCTCCCTAGACATTATAAATAGTTATCATTTTACTATAATTGCAATTTTACTGTAACTTCAATTCAATCAATATTTGTTAAATACCAAATATGGAGCTTTCTAGACACCAAGGGAGACTCAAAGATAATTAAAATGCAGTTATTGTTTTTAAAGATCTAATAATATTTATGTTATGGAGTTTTTCTCTTGCATGATGGAATATAAGGGTAGGGTTAATGAAGATAATTTGGATTGAGTTAAAGGTAAATTTTCCATTTTATATGTCAACATTTATATAGAGCTTTGGGTATCTCCTTCATATAAGCATACCCTTCAAGGATGTAGACTGCAAGTCATCCATGTTTGTCCATCCTGAAAAAGTCTTCTTTATGTCCTCCAATATATTTTTCTTTGGGTCCACCCAATATGTTGAAGATTTTTTTTTAATTTTGGGGACATTTAGGGATACCAGTGGGACACCAGGCTGTCCATTCATCACTCTTGCCATCTGTCCAGCTCATTATTTTTGAAAATCAAATGTCTCTTTAATGATATCAGTTACATCATTTCTTCCTTCCAATACCTTTCTTGTGCAGTGCTGCAGCCCGCTCATGTCCACCATCTGCCTCTCCACTGTCCTTTGCAGGAGTCTCAAGTTCAGTTCTTTGGAATCTGAAGTTATCTGTGACTCATAGCCATATGACAGCCATCACATCACGAGAACAATAAAATAGTTCAGAAGTCATGTGTTCTTTTAGCTTTTAAGAGGAGACAAAAAATAGTGTAATGACTCACAATTGTATACTTATATCAATAAAAGCATTTGTCAAATGGAAATTACATAGAAGGCAAAAGTTATATTGGCTTTTAAATTCATGCTATTATGGTTCTGTACTGGCATTCACCTCTAAAAATGGTTATTGGTTTTAAAAACATAAAAATTTGGACACTAAGAATGACTTTTGAAAGTCTAGAAAGCATAGCAACAACGAGAGCCTCTTCTTTGAGAAGAGCCCTTCATTTTAATGGAACTTGAATAGTCCAAGTTTCCCCTTTTGACTTGTCATATGGGAAGTAATTGTCCTACGACAGCCAAAAGGGAGGTTTCCACTTACATGTGGATCTAAACCAAAAAATTAAACCAGTACTACATAAAATTGAAAATTAATGATTGGCAGCTCCTCTTTTGCAAAGACCATTGATTCTCCAAAAATGATACATTTAGATGGGAATGATCTTATTCTATAAGTTCTTGTAACTGAACTAGATCCTGAAGAGACTCAGGTTTCCGAACCCGGCTCTATTGCTGCTATGTTGTGACTCAGTCTTCTCATTTATGAAATGGAGATAATAGTAGGCCCTCTGTCTCCCTAAGTTTAATGAATTTTATCTTTGATTGCTTCTTAAAACTCTTTATAATTTTTATAGCTAATCCATTAATTGGTCCCTGAGTCAGTAGGTATGCAAAAAGATTCTTATTGAAGTGGGTAGATATGATTGAGCATATTTAGAACTTTTCTGAAGAAAGGTACACAGGGAGGGTCTCTCTTGGTCTTCTATCCAGTGATCTTGGATTTAAACATAATTGGCAAATTTCCAGATATTAAAAGATCACTGTCATGTTTCTCCCTCAGATTTTATTGCACAAGGTATATGTCCACACTTCTTACTACTGTTTCTCATCAAGTAGTTGTGCTTAACATTATTTTTTTATCCTAGATCCCTTTGGAAGTCTGTTGAAACCTTTGAATGTTTCTCAGGATAATATTTTTCAATGCATACAATAACATACAGAGATTATAAAGTAAGCCAATTACATTAAAACACAATTGTTATTATTTTTAATTCACAAACACCCATTGGTGAATGCCCATGATGCAGTCTTATTTTAAGGTTCCTCATTATCTTGGTCACCCTTCTCTGGATACTGTTCAATTCATCTAGTTCTTTTCTTTTACTTAGATTGTACCTTATGATTTCACTGCTATTGGAAACTTATAGTAAGAAAAGACTTTCTACAAATGTGGACCTGCACCAGTACTTAATCTCATACTCATGGAAAGTTAACTAGGGGTGTGAGAAAATTGTAATTTGAACATGATTAGTTTGTGTGCTGGTGGTAGGACCTGAATACAGTTCTTCCTGATTCTGAGTCTAGTTTATCATTTATCACATTTGTTTTCCTTTCATTTCATCATTCTGCTTCCTAAAATGTGACACCCAGAACTGAACATAGTTTTTTCTGTGGTCTAATAAAAAAGGGTATAATGAGAATATTAATTTCCTAGTATTTGATATTTTGCTTTATTTACTGTAACTTAAGATCAAATTAGCATTTTGGACTGATGTGCTAGGAAATGTTTAACAGCCAGCTTTGGCTCGGGGAGAGAATACTGATGGCAGGCTTTTAAGTGTAATCTACCTTATTATTATCATTTTTCTCCATCCCCTTTTAAGTCGAGACAATAAAACAACAAATCAATTACCTGATTTGTAATGTTGCCAAATTTTGAGGTGTAAATGCTCACAAGGAAAATTTGACTATCTGCTTACAGGCTCTAGCTGGCTCTAGCATGCCAGAATCATGGCAGAATGGAGAGAAATAAAGCCAGCCTCACAATCAGGAAATTTCCGGGTTCAATCTTAGCCTTTGACAAATACTGCCCATATAACCCTGAACTAATTAGTTAATTTCTCTAGATAGATGCTTTCAAGATCTATAAAGATGCAGAAAAAGCACTAAGTGGGAATTCCCTCGTCTGAGAATTCCAAATAGCAATGAAATCATAGATCCAGTCCATATTTAACATATGGACTGAATCCCAGTGTAAATTTGTCTTTGTATGCTTGGTCTTTAACTTTCTGGTGGCCTTTCATAGTGGAAATACATATGAAAAATGGGCTTAGTAAATTATTAATGAATTGAATTGGACCCATCAGCACCAAGTGAGTAACTTTTGACTTCAGAAGAAGCATCTCTATCACAAAAAGCTTTTAAACCTTTAGATTTAATTGATTCTCTTCCAGTTTTGCCATTTCCCCTCCATCAAAGTAATAATTCAACTTGATTGAACAAATACTCATCAAACACCTGATAGTTCACACTTTAGTAGGGACTGGGAATACAAAGAAGACCCAATATTCTACTAAAGGATATAGTAAAATAATACATAATTATGAAATAATTTGAAGATCAGGAGACTACCAATAACTGTGAAAATGAGAAAATAGTTGTGTAGGGAGCAGCATCTGGGCTAAGTCTTAAGTATTCTAAGAGACAAATAACATGAAAAAGAACCTGTGCAAAGGTGTAAGAGGTGGACTAGAGTTCAAAGAAAGTTAATTTCTGGATCATTGAGATCACAAATAGAAATGTAAAATTAAATGTAGAAGAAATTAGGTCAGAACCAGATGGTAGATGGTTTCAATGCTCGGATGAAATTTTTCTTTTATCCTTAACTGAATAGGTAGCTACTGACGATTTTAAGCAAGAGTGAAATATGAATTGTTTGGAAGTAGTAAAAGAAGAAATATGTCCCTTTGAAGATTGTATTGTCATGCATTACTGGGAGTATTTTCCTGAAAAAATATATAAGATCAGGTAGAGGAGCTGTAAACTCATGTCTATTCTTTACTCTTCCTTATGGGAAAAATCTTTTCTGATATTTTTCACCTTATACTAAGCTTTGTGGACATTCCAAATATGCTGTATTTTTTTCTCTATAACACTTCTTTTCTGTGAATCATTTTTTTTCCCTAGCTGGAATGGAAATTCAGCAGGAAAATGAAATAGAGTGAGTATGGGCTGTCTGCCTATGATTGGGAACCAACACTATTATTTTCTCACTTTTATACCTGATCAAATTGACTTAACTTTTCTATTTTCCCAGAAACAACAATTGTATATAGTCTTTCCATCTTGTGGATCCAAGGAGAATACTAAAAATGAAGAGAGGTACATTTAATGTGTATGTGATGATTTTACTTGTATTTTTCCCTATTGTCTTTTAACATTAATTGACAGTAAGGAAATACTATATGGTAATGACAAGGAAGCCATTTTTTCAGAAGATCAACATAGAGATCTGTAAGCTAGGGTGACCTAGATTCAATTCTACTATTTGACAAAGACTGGCTATAGATAGATAGATAGATAGATAGATAGATAGATAGATACAGAGATAGAGATAGATAGATATTTGAAAAATGAATGAATTAGGTGAAGTTTTAACACTTACTAGGTGTGTGATCTTGGGTGAGTCACTTAACCCCAATTAACTCACCAAAACCAAGTGAATGAACCTCTGAGGTTTCCAGACAGCTTTCTATTATTAATTCCAGAGAAGGTGCTGGTTTTCCTTGTTAGAGGCAGTTTCCATACTTGGAGTTCTTTATATAATTGAAATCACACATCTGGAAAAAAAACAAAAAGAAAAAATATCTCTTTATTGGCAGTGTGGTATAGCCAAGAGAATTTGACTGGGAAGTGAAAGGCCTGATTTTAGATCGTGAGTCTTCCTTTTCTTTGCTATGTGGTGTTGTGGGTAGAGCACTGGGCTTGAGTTCAAATGTGGTCTCGAATATTTACTAGTTGTGTGACTCTATTCTAGGTACTTAACTGTTATATATCTGTTTTCTCAACTATTAAATGAGAATAATAGAAACAACAACAACAACAACAACAAAGCATCTAACTCCCAGGGTTGTTTTGAGGATCAAATGAGATGATATTTATAAAGCATTCAGCATAGTGCGGGTATGCAGTAAGTGCTGAATAAAGGACATATTCTCTTTCCTCGTGTCTTTGGCTAAAGTCTGTCATTTCATTTGTGAGATAGAATTTCTACCTGGCCCGATCAGAATCTTTGCTCAATTAGGAGAATGGTTGTGAGTGAGTAGGACTGAAAAAAAAAAAGTCATGGCCTACTGATTACTTATGGGCAGGAGCTTCTGCATTTGTGCTGTTCATTTCTAGGCCCATACTTGAAGGTGTTTTTAAAATTGGCAGGGGTTTACGGACCTTGCATGCATGGACCAGATATGAATAAATGAATGAATGAATGAATGAAAAGGTATTTAATGTTTACTAAATGTCAAGCACTGTCCTAAGTTTTAGGCATAGAAAAGCAAGATAGTCCCTCTGCTCAAAGAGCTCACATTTTAATAAAGGAAAGAAAAAATAAACAGGAAGTATGTTAACTACAGAGCAGAATGAAAAGTCTTAAGATTATAGAGACAAGGCAGATGACAGTGCACCTTGTTTCATTTCATTTTTATTGATAAAATGATATCAGTTTGTGACATCAAAACATTAGACACTGTCAGGATTTTGGTATCAAGAACTTTCTTTTTCAGATTTTCAGTATCTGAAGTTTCTGAGAAGGAACCGGATCTCATGTTCACAAGGTTCGATTGTCTGGTTGAGGGTAAAGGACCAGTGTTTGAAGGAAAGGTCATGGCTATTCCTGGCATTCTTAGAATTACCTACTCTTTGGTGGTAATTGACTGACAATGGACACTTGGGTAATTGCCTCATCTCGATGGGGGTTGATATCATCTTCATACCATATACCAAGGAAGTATCATTATGAGCCATGGATCCTAATCCATGTACTACTTTCCTCTGAGAGCTGCTTTGCCATCAGTATGATGTCTAAGAATCATTTTGTAACCATAGAGTGCTGTATGTACTAGGAGCTATTACTATTATTAATATTAATGGAGTAATTACAAGATAAGTTGCTATTATTATCTTTAATGTGACTGTATTATTAATAATTCAATAATAATAATAATAATGTAAGACTCAAAAGCAGATCCCTTGAATTCCCTAAAACTATGAATTGTGCTTTTGCAATATTTCTTAGCTGCCCAAACCAGCAAATAGTGCACAAGGCCTAAAAAATTGAAGGAGGGAAGATAGAATAGATGGCCCTGTCAGGATAGAAAACATAAGCCAGTGATCTCATAGCAAAAAGGAGGCTTTGCTTTCCCTATCTCAGAGCAAAGGACAAAAGCTTTCCTGCTCTCTAGCCTTCTCATCCTTTGTAATAGGGGCAATACACTTTCCCAACCTTGCAAATGAAAGAATTAATGTTTTCCTTCCTTCCTTCCTTCCTTCCTTCCTTCCTTCCTTCCTTCCTTCCTTCCTTCCTTCCTTCCTTCCTTCCTTCCTTCCTTCCTTCCTTCCTTCCTTCCTTCCTTCCTCCTTCCTTCCTTCCTTCCTTCCTTCCTTCCTTCCTTCCTTCCTTCCTTCCCTCCTTCCTTCCCTCCTCCTTCCTTTCTTCCTTCTTTCCTTCCTACCTTCCTTCTTCCCTCTCTATCTCCTTCCCTTCTTCTCTCCTTTTCTCCCTCCCTCCTTCCCTTTCTCCCTCTCCTTCTCTGTTTCTCTTTCACTCTCTGTCTCTCTCCTTTCTGTCTCTGTCTCTGTCTCTCTCTCTCTGTTGTTTTCTCTATTGATTTTTTGTCTGCTGCTTCTCTCTAGGACTATAAGAATTAAATAAAAAAAGGAAATCAGGGGTAAAAATTCTGCATGACTCCTTAGCCTACAAGTCCTATGATGATTTATCTTGGGAATGATCTTAGTTCCTCCTCCAGCCTTCCCTCCTCCTAGTTATTAATGCTTTGTCCTTTTTGAAAGGACTTGAACATCTGGTACATTTCCTTACCTATTCCTAAGTTGCCTTCCCTAGTAATACTCTAGACAGAGTCTAGGTGGAATAATTGATAGCTGATCATCTTGGAATTGGGATCTGGAAGGCCTGAGTTCCATTTCTATTTTGGACACTAATCATGTCACTCTTTTAAGTAAATTAAACTCTCAGTCTCAGTTTGCTCATCTGCAAAATGGGGATAATAACAGCATCAATGCTATGGGGTTGTTGATGATGAAAATGAGGTAACATATATGTAAATCATATGATAAACCTTAGAATACTGAATAAATATCAAGTCAATCATTTAATTTTCTTGGGCATTGGTTTGGTAGTTGTAACATGCCAGATGACTGAGTAAAATGTGGAAAATGAGGAGGGAGAAAAGAGAGTTCTTAAACTGGGAGTTTGTAAATAAACAAACAAAAACTAAATATAACTGCTTTTCTTTAAAACTTGTATACTTTATTTTATACATTTAAAAATGTTATTCAGAGAAAGGGTCTTTGGCCTTCACTAGATTGTCCAAGGGACGCAGGAGATAGAAATTCTGTCCTAAATGTCCTCTCAGATGTCTTACACTTTCAGAGATATGATCCTAGGAAGGCAGGAGCTTCCTTTGCATTCTCTTGCACCTAGCTCAGGGATTTTCACATCAACAATCAGTCAAGCAATTAACAAGCACTTATTAAATGCCTCTTGTGTGTCAGGCTCTGTGCCCAAGTGGGAATAATTAACTGCAAAGATTTGTGATTTTGTTAGCTTGGGGAGGAAATCTCCTGGTGTGGAAACACTATTCATCAAGACAGCTTGCCATCCATTTATTACTTAGTTCCTAAATCTCGTTAGCATTAGAAGTTCCTTCTTTGAGACTAGGGATTTTTTTTTCTTTGAATTTGTATTCCTAGCATAGTCACTGACACATAGTAGGTGCTTAATATGGATGGATTGATAGATCCTAGGTTGTAATTGGAGGCACAAAGAGTTTAAAGGACTTGACCAGGATCACACAGCTTGCCATAATTAGATGCTGGATTTACATCTGGGTCTTTGTGATTCTAAGTCTAGATTGTTTTTGTTCAGTCATTTTTTATTTGTGTCCAATTCTTCATGAATCTATTTGGAGTTTTCTTGGTTGAGATAGTGGAGTGGTTTGCTATTTTTCTTTTCCATTTCATTTTATAGATGAGGAAACTGAGGCAAACAGGATTAAACTGAGGGCAAACAGGACATGCCCAGGGTCACACAACTAGTAAGTATCTGAGATCAAATTTGAACTCAGGTCTACCTAACTTTAATTTCAGCACTCCTATATCTACTGAGTCATATAAGTGTCCCATATATGTGTATATGTGTGTGTGTGCGTGTTATGTGCCCCCCACATATACATGTATATGTGTGGGGGGGTATATACTATCTTGGTATATGTACATACACATACAACATATTGTATATACATATATACATATACATACATGTTTGCAGACTATCCCTAAAGTCTTATTATAGTTTTAAGTTATCAAATAGTACATGAAGACTTTTGGAACTACACACACATACATTCACACATAAATATATGTGTGTATATATCTATCCATGTATATATTATATATTTACATACATCCTATATATATTATATACAAATACATACCTATATATATATATATATATATACATATATATATATATATATATGTGTGTGTGTGTGTGTGTGTGTGTGTGTACATATTTATGTGGAGTACATTACCATATTTGTGTGCACATACATGCATACTCCCATACATATACACACATAATCATTGTTAAAAGGAAAATGAGAGATGTCTTAGAGAGAAGTGATTTCCTTGACTTTGCACGTTAGAATTTTTTTTCAATTAATTAATTAATTAATTAATTTGTCAAAAATAACTTTTTATTGATAGAACCCATGCCAGGGCAATTTTTTACAGCATTATCCCTTGCACTCACTTCTGTTCCGATTTTTCCCCTCCCTCCCTCCACCCCCTCCCCCAGATGGCAAGCAGTCCTTTACATGTTAAATAGGGTATAGTATATCCTAGATACAATATATGTGTGCAGAACCGAACAGTTCTCTTGTTGCACAGGGAGAATTGGATTCAGAAGGTATAAATAACCCGAGAAGAAAAACAAAAATGCAAGTAGTTTATATTCATCTCCCAGTGTTCTTTCTTTGGGTATAGCTGCTTCTGTCCATCCATGATCAATTGAAACTGAATTAGCTCTCTTTATCGAAGAGATCCACTTCCATCAGAATACGTCCTCAAACAGTATTGTTGTTGAAGTATATAATGATCTCCTGGTTCTGCTCATTTTACTTAGCATCAGTTCATGTAAGTCTTGCCATGTACATTAGATTTAAAGCACCACTGGGAAGCAGGGCCCCTCAGTTAGTCTCTGCCTTGATCTCATGCTAGTTTGTCCATAATGCTTCATGGGTTTCTGTCTCTTCCTTGTGGTGAAAGTTGAGTTAATCTCCAATCACCCTTATTTTAATATATGCAATGTAGAAATCAGTCCTGAAATGCATATATTTCCAAATAGGATGGGTTGATGTGTTATTGCTATGAACATATAGAAAACTGCAAATCACCACTTAAACCACTTTCTTGTGCTGTAAGTTACTGTCATACAGCTACACAAACATGCATCTTCCTCAATGATGAGTTTCCAAAGTGATTGGGATTTGATGAGTTTATAATTTTCCTGAATTGGGGTATAAAATGAATTCTTCTTTGAGTGAGTATTAATGGTGCTGCACTTTGATAGGAATGGCAAACCAAAGTATGTGGAAAGTCAGAATTTTAATCCCGTATAAACAGAGAACCAGAGATTCAGTTTGGAAATGGCTAGGCTGAGCAGTCTTATTGCACAGAACTTGTTTTCTATTGTAGAACTTGAATTTCCACATGTGAATTACATAATATACCCGAGTCTCAATTTCTTCATCTGTAAAATGAGAAAACTGGACTGGACAAATTACTTCCAACCCAAAATTTGTGATATTTCGATCTTAAGTTCTTTTTAAAGCAATCCCATCATGATTGGTGATTGGAAAATTGCAAATAGAATTTTCTTAGAAATATTTAATAAAATGAAATCATGTGGACAAAAGAAAAAAATGGTTTGGTCCCAGAGGACACAGCTAGGAGAAATTATTGATTGTTTTAGGAAGGCAAATTTCACTTAGATGTAAAGATGAATATTCTAATTCATTGTCATTGAATTGTTTCAATTTCCCACCATTTGGGATTTTTTGGGCAAACATATTGGAGTGATTTGCCTTTTCCTTCTCCAGCTCATTCTGTGAGCCTTCAGTTGAAAGAGAAGATTTATGTCAAAAACTATGGGAATATTTGAAATAATCAATAGTGATTTTTTTAAAGCAGAAGGAGGCAAGCCTGTATAGGACAAAAAAATTAACCTTGGAGAACAGATAATTAGAAAGGGTGGAGCCATGTCATGGTAGGTCTTGAGGTAAGAAATAAGCAACCGGAGAAGTTTTGAGCTTTTTGTTTTGTTTTGATGGAATAGGAATAAAAATGTATAATAATAATTCCTGATGTCAATAGAAACAACATATTGAAGTGAATAGAAAGTCAGTTTCAAGATCAGGAAGAAGTTTAAGTTCACATTATATGATCATAGACAAGTCTTTTAAATTCTTAGGACCTAAACAGTTTTCTATGACTATGAATTGTGAAATAGTTGCTTATTGTGTTAGCTCTAATATGAGCTACTTTCAGCAAAGCGATCGAAAGAACTTCTCCCAGTGTTATTGTAATACAATAGTCTCAAATAAACCAGTCAAAGAAGGGAAGGAAACAAGTGAGACATATGTTTTTGAGGAAATATAGGATTTATGCATAACAATTAAAAGCAACTACCTGGGAAATCTAACATTATTTCTTGCTCTTATATGATTGATTAACATGACAGACAGAAAATTTGAGAGGATAAATCTAATGCTTGTTGGCAATAAGAACAGAAAAAGAGAGAAATAAATATGTCCACTTTTCAGGGTACTTGAAAAATTGAGAAATAATCTTGTGAGATTATCCTAACCCCAAAGTGTATCATTACATTTGGTAATACCTGCTGTCATGAAATGCAATTTTTCCAATACTCCTACAAGCTCCCAGCAGTGACAATGAGATGATATGTATTGTACTTGTACTGTACATGTGCACTCTCGGAGAAGAGATAATGACACACTCCTACTGTTTTGAATTATGAGGAGGAGTCAACCTGGGGGAAAAACACCCCACCACCTAAAAGTAAACTTTTCATCTGATTCTCTGAAATACCATGGGACTCGAGGCCTCTTCTTCCTTAAGCCTTTGAAAAGAATAAATAATTTCCCCCTCTCCCCTCAAACTGCAGCCTCTGGGATTTCTCTATTAATTCATTTATTAAAATCATCCTACTTAAAGGATGGAATAACTATGTGACATATTGGATACAGTGCAGGATCTGAAGTTAGGAAAACTATCTTCCTCAGTTTAAATCTGGTTTCAGACACTTACTAGCCTTAGTTTGCCTCAGTTTTCTCATCTGTAAAATGAGCTAGAGAAGGAAATGACAACATCTCTAGAATCTTTGCTAAGAAAACCCCAAATGAAGTCACAAAGAATTCGATACGACTGAAATTAACTGAATATAACTTTACTTAATTGTTTCACAGAATCAGAAAATGTAAGATTTTGAAAGAACCCCAGCAACTATATAGTCCAACCTAGGTTAAAAACACCTTCTGTGATCTAAATGACCATTTAGACATTTCTTGCAAATCTTTAATGAGAAAAAATCCTTAACCTTCCAAAGATCCCATTTCATTTTTGTAATTATCTTACTGTTAGGAAGTTTTTCATATATTAGACTCAAATATGACTCTTTGAAACTTCTACCCAGAGATTCTGGTTCTACCCAATGAGGGCAAGCTAAGTACCTTTCCAAGCACCCCCTCAAATATTTAAAAACAACTGTCATATTAGCTAGCACACAGAGAATTGACCTATGAATGTGGAATATGACAGCTCCAGTTCTCTCACACATATTGGCTGTTTAACCTTTGGCAAGTCACTTAACTTTAATGTTTAGATAATTCTCTAAAACCATGAATTGTATAGAATGTGCCAACTTGCCTTGATAGAAGGCGTTTTCATATCGAACCATTAAAATTGCAAGTTCTTTTTCATGTCATGACTCTCCCCAAGTCTCTTATATGTCTTAAAAACATTCCAGTTCCTTCAACCAATCCTGATGTAGTTTGAGTTCACAGCATCTCAACACAATTATTACTCTACTATGCATGCTTTCCCATATTTCATACTTTTAAAGTTTACTCCAGTCAATGTTGGCTTAAGGGAGGATAGGATATAATTGCAGAGGTGTCACATTATCTGTATTTCCTTCTGCTAATTTATCTTTATTTTTAGATCTTTGGCTTTTGGAGTTCCATCTTTTTTCTCCTTCCCTAATCTCTAGAGTAGATGGAAAATGCAAAGGTTTTTTTTAGAAGAAGACAGTCAGGAGCCATACATGGGATAATAAGCTATGAAAAAATCAAGACTTGCTCTTTCAACCAATGGTTGACTAATATTGATAAATGACCCTGGGTCACATGCAGAAAACCAAATTTAAAAAAATCTAGCAATGGGAGATAATTGATATTCACTGGCCTAGTTGTCAGGAGATCTGGGTTAGAGTATTATCTCTGGTATCTCTGCCAGCTTCAATGTAGTTTCATATCTTAGGGACTTCAATTTTGATTGAGTTGGGCTGTCATAATATTTAGAATTACAAGCAACCTTAGATAATAGCTAGTATTTCTATAATGCTTTAAACAGCACAATGTGTTTCACATATGTTATTCTCATAACATCCCCATGAGATAGGTACTACTATTATCCCCATTTCACACATGAGAAAACTGAGACTGAATGAAGTTAGATGACCCAGGGTCACACAATTAGCAAATATGTAAAGGAAGATTCAAACTTGAACCTTCCTGACTCCAAGTCCAATGTTCTATCCATTCTGTCACCTAGCTATCTCTAATATTCTAGTATAATTTTATATTATATAGCCCAACCTAGCTTAAAAACACCTTCTGTGATCTATCAGACAAATAACTATTTAGACATTTCTTGCAAACCTTTAATGAGAAAAAATTTGACAAAAGAGGGAATTGAATCCTAAAGAGATCTATAAATATAATCAAGGTCACATAGAGGATAAGAAAGAGAGCTGGATTTGAATCGAGGACCATGGACTTCAAATTTGGCATTCTTTCTAAGATACCATGAAGTCTCTTCCAAGGGTCCCTTTCCCTTTGCAACTTTTGAGAAAACTATGAATTAATTTAAGCTATGAGATAGTGATAAAGAATGGCCAAATAACTTTTCCTATATGTTGGAAAGAATTTGTGACAGATATCAGAACTGACTGAAGCTCTTTACTCACAATAACTCCACTAGACACCAAGATTGCTTTGTAAGGATTTGTTATAACTGACAAAAAATGCCAATTTCAGTACCAGGGAGAGAATCATCTGTAGTTTTACTATTTTCTGTCTTACTTGATTTCAAGGCTCAAGATAACTTCCAGCAGGTGGATTGATTGATAATAACATATTTTTGTTGAGCATGTATTCTTTGAGTTGTGAGAAGTCTCATTCCAATGTTCCCAACCCAACCTTGGAAAAAAGAATGATGACAGAATTGTCAGCAACTTCCCTGTTTTTCCCCCTGCTGTTTTTTTTTTTTCCTGCTTTTGAGTTACTATCTCCTAGCTCTGTCTTACTTAAGCTTTTTCTAAATTGTCAATGATGAAATCATCTGGAATACTTAAGTACACTTACACTGGAAAGCTTCGCTTTCTCCTTTGGGGAGACTCTGAGTAGCTTCATGTTAAACATGAAATGTAGTCCTATCGGTTTTTTTCCCCTTAATTTAACTTCCTTTCAATAATGGCTTTTGTACTAAATATTTTATTCTTCATAGTACTGGCAAAGTTATAGCTCACCTAAAATGCCTCGAGTGTGGAATTACAGGGATGGGTTTTATTTACTACTACTATTATTATTTAATATTTATTGAACAGCAACCACAAGTAGAAATTATACATAACATTGAATTATACACCTTCCTTGCATATGGCCTAATTAACATAATCATGGTATCATTTGTGTCCTTATTTGCCTCTTTTTCTACATTTCTGATACTCCCTCTTTATTTTATTTTTTTTCCCAAGTAACATTCTGTGTTCCTCTTTACTTGGTAGACTATGAAAAAAAAATTCTCCTTTCTGGGAGCTAAGTTGCAATTCAGTGGGTGGAATGAATTAATTTCTTTGAGTAGCTTTTCAGTTACTTTTTTTCAAGTTTTCTATCATATTAATTGGAGTTTTTCTAAATACAGAAGTATTTCTTCCATATCTGGTCTTCATGGCCAATGGCTTTCTTTGATTATTATAATTGGCTGATCTGAACACTCAAAGACCTCATCTAAGCACTGTCTATCTCTGAGTTGTAGGCATATGTAGTTATTTCATCTTTCACCTCACTCTTCATTGTCTCATGTCTGCAGAGGTGAAAAATTTCACACAGTAGTCTTGTTCTCTCAGGATCTCTGCTTCCTTCTCTTTACCTCATTAAGTAACAACTTAATCTTATATTTGTCTTTTTTCCTGGGTCTGGAACAGATCCTTATTATTATCATTATCGTTTCTCAGTCCCTTTATCCAATCTCTCAGCCCACGTTGATTCAGAGAATGACTAGGCAGTTGATAATTGTAGCTCTCCAGCATCTGAGTTTCTCTTGACTAACGATCTATAAAGTTCTGTTGATGTAATCAGCCTTTTCTCTAGTTACCTCCAGCTTTCCAAATCTAGTATTTTAAACCTAATGACTTTGGCAGTTCAGTTTCCGTGGTGTTAAGGAAGCCATTTTTCTGTTTTCACCAAGTCAATGGAGAGATAAACTCTGGAACTGTGTTTGAACAATACAAACACAGACAATAGAAAAGTGATAAACTCAAAAGGAAACATCTGATAGCAGTGAAGGTATCTTTTTAGAGGCAGTAGAGTAGGAGGCAAGCAATGAGTTTTAAAACCTCCCCCCACTTAATCTGTCTGATGGTTTTGAGATTTGCTTGATTATAGAGATTTATGTGGATTTATTTTGTATCCTGCAACTTTGCTAAAGTTGGGGATTATTTCTTTTTAGTTGATTCTCAGGAGTTCTCTAAGTATACCATCATATCATCTGCAAAGAGTGATAATTTGGTTTCCTCATTACTTACTCTAATTCCTTTAATCTCTTTCTCAACTCTTATTGCCGAAACTAGCATTTCTAATACAATATTGAGTATTAAAGGTGAGAGTGGGTAACTTTGTTTCACCCCTGATCTTATTGGGAATAATTCTAATTTATACCCATTCCATATGATACTTGACTATAGAGAGACCAATTCCGTAAACAGAAATCTGAAATCAACAAGCATTTTTAATTTGCTACTGATGAGACAGCATAAAAATATATAGGGGCTGCTGGATTTGCAATTGAAAGACTTGGGTTCAGATTTTGGCTTTGCTATATACTACTTGGTAGTCTGTGATCTCTCCCCCTTCCCTGATTTGGGACTGTTTTCTCATTTGAAAAACGAGTAAGTGGTAATAGATGACTTCTACGATCCTTTCTTGTTCTACTTCTATCTATGATCTTTTTGTCTCTTCTCTATATGATTTAAACTTAGAAGAAATAGAAATATGGAGAGACCTCCCTCTGTTATTTTTCAAGGAGTCTTCATAAGTTTATCCATTTAGAGTGCCAAGGCACTTTAGAGATTATGATGGAGTTCCTCATTTAACTGATGAGGAAACTGAAAGAGAAGTAAAATGAATTGCCTAGAGTATATATGTCTGAAATAGAATTTGAACTCAGGTCTTCTAGATTCCAAATTCATTTGTCACTCTCTACTGCTTCTCTTATTATCTTATTTTCCTAGTGAACAAAAATGTTTAACATGATATTCGTGTATGATGCTTATAACATTAGCAATAGCTCACATTTGTACAGAGGGTTATAGTCCACAATGCCTTTTTCTCCTACCAATTAGTAAAGTGAGTAGTGAGAATATTCTTATCACTTCCACTTTATAGTTGAGGAAAATGAATCTCAAAGTTTTGAAAAAGGACCAAGTGATTTTGGGCCTAAAGCTTGAAGGAGTAGTCTCAAAGACTTAATTTATACCTTACAGTTGTAGATGCCCAATAAAAGTCAGTGTAAAGTTTACTTTCATAGAATTCTTTGAGAATTAGAAAGGTGAGAAGTAGGAATTGACTAAGGATGGGATGGTAGGTAGACAGCTTCAGAATGTCATTGATATTTTTAGCATGCAATGCTAAAAAAAACAAACAAACTAGAAAATAAGTTTCCAATGTATTGACTAATTCCCCTTTGGAATATTTGTGAGGATACAAGGAAGAGTTACATAGAAGGATTGGTTATGGATAGGTTGAAATGGATACCACTGGAGGGAATCTATTCATGTTGAGATCATAGATCCACTAAAATATCATTTGGAAGACAAAGCAGCCTGGACATGGATTCTACTAGTTCAATTCCTTTTCTACTCTATTCTGGAAAATTACAATGTTCTCTTAAATGATCTATTACCTAAGTCTCTCTCATCTCCAATCTTTCCTCCATGTAGTCCCCAAAGTGATCTTCACAAAGTGCATCTCTGCCCATCTTCTTCTTCCCTTCCTTTCCCTCTCTTCTCCTTATTTCTCCCTCTTCCTCTGCCTCCCTTCCTCCCTCTCCATCCTTCTTTCTCTGTCTCTGTCTCTGAATCTGTCTCTCTCTGTCTCTGTCTCTCTTTCTCTCTCTCTTTTTATATATATAGTAAATCAGGCTTCTTAACTTGGTTTCAATTTCTCAAAATCACTAGGATAAAGAGAATATAATGAGGTAAAGTTATTAATTGTGAAGAATAATATTAGAGAGGTGATCATCATCTTTAGGCATTAAATTTCATGGTAGAGTCTTCCCAGATTATCAGACAATTTAACTCTGTGTAGCAGAAAACAGGAAGGGTGTTGGGGGAAAGTACCCTATGCTCTCTGAGTATGCAATTGGTGGAGATTAGACTTGCAGGGGGGAGGGATTCAGATGAGGAAGCTCCTTTTATTCCCTGACAGTTGCTTTCCTTAATTGGACAGAAACAGCATATCAACCAATCATATCTAACAGAATTACTTTTTATTTACTTTGCATATATTTTTATGTGCTTATGTATGTGCATTTTATTTTCTGTTATAGAGTATAAGCTTCTGAAGGACAGAAAAAACCTTCGTGAATAATTAATTTAATTAAAAATTGACATCTTCTTCCTTTCTAATCTTTATAAACTCAGCACCTAGCCACATTTAGCAGCACTAAGATATTTAGTAAACACTTGTTAATGACCTATGGACTCTAAAAGACCATATTTATCCTGGGAAAAGTAAAACTAGAACCATGATGTCAATATAGGAGTGAACATAGCTTATTTAGCTTCATTCAATGAAGCAATTTTGTAAATGTGTCAGACATTCTGGGAGTGTGTGAACATGTTGTGTGTGTGTGTATGTGTGTATGTGTGCACATATGTTTGAGAAAAGACAATGGAGTATAGAAGGCATTCAGTTCTAATTTATTTTTCTGATGGGACCAGGCAGGGACAGGGCTGAACTTGGATGGGTGGGAGGCACTGCTTTTAGGTTACCATTACAAAAGTAGAGCCCTCCAACTTCCTTCACCAGCACAATATGTGCCTTTGCAAACAGGACACAATCTGGAACAAGGTTTCTGTATTAAGCTCACTCTTCTGGAGTTCATTTTTAGAATTTTGATCATAACTCCCATGCTGTCATAGAGTATGCTGAATTTGTATGGACAGAAAGCAGTTCTCTTTCAGTCCAGGGGCTATATAGGGGGAGGGTAAAGGAGCATACTTAGTACAGCTATCTTAGGCCCTCAAACATTTGGAGAATGGCATGTGGAAGAAAGGAGGTGCAGAGAGGGCTCCTGTTTAATTCATTCAGGGATACATTTTGGGCCCTGTTGACCCAAATCTGATTTTTTATTGCTCCCAGGCTATGAGTGATATCATTATTTGATCTGAGAGAGAGATTTCTTAGAGGCCATCTAGGTCAACTACACACCCATTTCAGAAATCTGTCTTTACTACCCTTGGAAGATGGCCATCCCACTTCCAATGATAGGAACCACACTATCTAAAAAGTATCTTATTCCAGATTTGGAGAACACTCCCCTCAGTGTCCTTTGAACATTTGAGGACATTAATATGTTTCCCTGAAATTTCTTCCCCATGTAAAATCTTCATATGACATGGTTTTTGAGGCTCCTTACTATATTGCTCATCCTTCTCAGCACACACTACCATTTTTACATTTATGATTGTAAGGGGAAAAAAGGAAATGAATACAATTCCTATAAGAAGATTTTTATAACTGTTTAAGAATAAAGTAAACAGAATGAAGAAAATTAAATCACAATGATCTCACTAGTATCAACAATAAGAACACAAATCCTACATTCAGGCCTTTCAAATTATAATAGCAAACTTGATTGCCTTTGAAGAAGAGCTGATTACATCCCCCCCTTACCTTTGTAGAGATCAGGGACTACAGGTATGATGGTGCACATATTGCTAAACGTGCCAGATATGCTGCTTGGTTTTCACGAACTGCCTTTCCCTCCCCCCCCTTTTTTTTTTAATTTTCTTTTATTCCCATGGTTAGGGAAAGACAGGAGCCTAATTAAAAACAAGGGATATTAGTAAAATAAGACTTTAAAAAAAAGCATATCACTCAGAATTTCTGGAGTCTATGGTGACCTGACCAGTAAAAATTATAGTGTATATATTATTTAATTTTCTGTAGACCAGAGATGTTAAATGAGGGGAAGACAAAGTAGTTGAGAGCTATTGTAATTGGATTAACATATAATTGGGAAATAGTTAATAACATAAATAACATAAAAGCACAGATAATCTTAATGGGCTGTTTTCTAAGTCAATATCTTGCCACAGGAATGGATCTTCATATATAATTCAGTTGCTATATTCTATTTGAAGTTGACAACATTATTCTAGACATTACATATTGGTCAATGCTGCCTGAAATTATATTATCCTTTCTGATTGCCTTATGATTTAGTTGACCTGGATGGTGTTTGTTGTTATCTAAAGTCCTTAAATGTTCTTGACATGCATTGCTCATCCAGATCTCCTCTATCATGTATATGTATTAAACCTCATAGCAGAACTTTAGATTTATCCATAATAGATTTCACCTTGATAGTTTGTTTGTCCTTCCCTGTCAAAACCTTTTGGAAACTTCATTTGGTTATCCGATATGAGTCATTTCCCATAGCTTCATTTCATCTACATATTTCATGATTATGACTTACATATCTTTATTTAATCTTTTGATTCAAATGTCAAGGATTGGTCCAGGGCCATTTCTCTGTGGTGTGTTACTGGACAAATGCTTTCTAAGTTGACATGAATCTATGAATTAGTCAATTTTTACTTTGCTTGTTAGGTGGAATAGTGGATAGAGTGCTAGGTTTGGAATTACAAAGACACCAGTTCAAATCTTGCCTCAGAGGCTAACCATATAATTAGTGCGTGAGTTGCTATTCTTCACTCTTGTTTCTTCAATTGTAAATTGAGGATAATAATATCTACTTCTTAGAGTTGTGAGAATCAAATGATATATTATTTATAGCTGCTTATTATAATACCTGACACATAGTAGGTACTATATAAATGCTAGCTTTATTTTTTTAATCCAACACAATGTACCATTATCTGACCTATATTTCTCTATCCTAATTATGAGGATTTCATTGTCATATGCCCTCTTATTTTATCTACTTCATCAGCCTCGCTATATTCTTCTCATTGGCTTTCCTACTTCATTTTTTCTAATTTAATCCAGCATCTTACCCACAATTCTCAAATTGATATTCTTTAAATTGTAGTTGTCAGTCAGTCAACTAGCATAAAATAAATATTATTATTATTTATAAATACACTTTAAATTCTAGGAATTTATATTCTATTAGATAGGCAAGACATATAGGAAATGATTAAGATCTAAATCATTTGTTTCCATTTTCTAGATTTCGAGATTAATTTATTTTTATTTTGTACTAATTTGAACTATCTTTTACCCTTACCCAGCAAGCCTTCTTCTGTAATAATTTTAAAAAGAAAAAAAAGGCAGCTCAACAAATTAACTCAAGTCAAATCAATTAATAGTTATGAAGCATCTATTATATGTTAGACAATATTAAGTATTGGGGTTATAAGAGAATGCAAAAAAGGTCTCTCCTTTTAAGTCAAACAATTATTTTCTGTTTTTATTTCTTTCTCTGTATATATGCAAATATATATATATGTATGTATATTCTATTTCCATGTCTATCTATAGCTAGATATGTAACTAGCTAATATCAGAAGAAAGGCATCAAAATTAAGGCCTAAAACTGGGAAAGAAAAGAGAAGGTGAGCCTTTAGCTAAATTTTTTATTTTTATTTTGGGGAGATTTATTTAATATTATTTGTGTAAAAATATTTGCATGTTCATTTTTAAATTTTAAGTTCCCTCCCAAATCACACCTCATTTAGAAGGCAAGAAATTCAATATAGGTTGTACATATGTAATCAGCCATAATCTTTATCTTGTTAAGAAAAAATATAAGAATCCAAAAAACCCCTTCAAAAATAAAGTAAGAAAATATGTTTTAATCTACATTCAGATATTTTAGGTCTTTCTCTTGGGATGGATAGCATTTTTTATCATATCATATCACTTCAGAGCTGTCTTAGATCATTTTAGTGCTAAGAATAGTTGTCATTCCCAGCTGATCATCTTAAAATGTTACTTTCACTTTGTCTACAGTACATTTCACTTTGCATCAGTTCATGGAAGCCTTTCCAAGTTTTTCTGAGAGGATTCTGTTCATCATTTCTTGTAACACAACTGTATTCCATCATAATCACATATCACAATTTCTTCAGCCATTCCCCAATTGAGGGATATCCTCTAAATTTCCAATTTTCTGCCTGCAGAAAAGAGTTGCTATAAATATTTTTTTTCTCCAAATAGTTTTTCCTTTTCTTTATTTTCTCTTTTGAAATACATTAGCGATGTTGTATTCCAACTTGTTCTACAGAACAAATTGTTCTACAGAATGGTTGAATCAGTTTATTGAGATAATTAATGCATTTTCCCCACAAATCCTCCAGTATTTGTAATTTTCCTTTTCTTTTCTACTAGCCAATCTAATAGGTATGTGGCAGTATCTCAACATTGTATTAATTTGCATTTCTCCAATTAAAATTGATCTAGAGAATTTTTTCATATGACTTTAAATAGCTTTCATTTGATAACTATTCATATCTTCTGATCATTTATAAATTGGGAAAATTTTTGACTCAATTCTCTATATATTTGAGAATGAAGCCTTTATCAGAGAAATTTGCTTCATTTTTTTCACAGTTACTATTGGTAACTGTATTTCCCTCTATCCTATTTACCCTACATTTATTCTATTCTTTCTCTTCTTTCACTCCATCCCTCCTCAAAAGTGTTTTGCTTTTCACTACCTCCTTTCCCAATCTTCCTTCTCTCCCATCACTTTCCCTTTCTTTTACTCCCTTCTCTGCCTACTTTCCTGTACTGTAAGATAGATTTCTGTACACAATTGAGTATGTATGTCATTCCCTCTTTGAGCCAATTCTGATGAGAGTAACGTTTTCTCTCCCTTCCTCATGTCACCCTTCCTTTCCTCCATTGTTAAAGCTTTTTTTTTTTGACTGTTTTGTGTGATAAAATCTACCTCATTGTACTCTTACTCCCATAATATTCCTCTCTCACCTCTTAATGTTTTTTAGATATTCCCATATTCATCTCATACCTGTGTCCTCTATCTATATATACACCTTCTGACTGCCTTAATAATGAGAATGTTCTTAGGAGATGCAATTATCATCTTCCAATGTAGGAATGTAACCAGTTTAACCTTATTAAGTCCCTGATGGCTTCCCTTTCCTGTTTACCTTTTTAATGCTCCTCTTGAGTCTTGTATTTGAAAGTCAAATTTTCTATTCAAGCTATTCTTCTCATTAAGAACACATGAAAGTCCTCTATTTCACTGAATTATTATTTTCCCCCCTGAAGGATTATACTCAGTTTTGCTGGTCAGGTTGTAATCATAACTACTTTGCCCTCCAGAATATAATATTCTAAGTCCTCCAGTTTTTTAATGTAAAAATTGCTAAATCATGTGTTATCCTGACTGTGGTTCCATGATACTTGGAGCATTTATTTTTCCCTCCAAGGCAATTAGTGTGAAGTGACTTACCCAGGATCACACAGCTAGGAAGTGTTAAATATCTGAGGCTAGATTTGAACTCAGGCCTTCCTAACTTCGAGGCTAGTACTCTATCCACTTTACCATCTAGCTGTCTCACTTGAATCATCTCTTAAAGCAACTTGCAGTATTTTCTCTTGACCTGGGAGTTCTGGATGTGGCTCTACTATTCCTGGGAGTTTTAATTTGGGACTTCTTTCAGTTTGTACTTCACCCTCTGGTTCTAAAATATTAGGATACTTTTCTTTGATAATTTCTTGAAATATGAAGTTTAGGCTCCTTTTTTGAAAATCATGACTTTCAGGTAGTCCAGTAATTTTAAAATTACCTCTCTTGGATCTAATTTCTATGCCAGTTATTTCCCTAATGAAATATTTCACATTGCTTTCTACTTATTTCATTCTTTTGATTTCAGTTTTATTGTTTCTTGATTTCTCACAAAGTCATTAGATTCCATTAGCTCAATTCTAAGTTTTAAGGAGTTATTTTCTTCAGTGAGCTTTTGGACTTCCTTTTCCACTAGGTTAATTCAACTTTTTAAGCAGTTCTTTTTCTTCAGCAAATTTTTGTGCCTATCTGTCCATTTGGCCAATTCTACCTTTTAAGGCATTCTTTCCCTCATTGGCTTTTTGTACCTCTTTTCCTCTTTTACCATTTGGTCTATCCAGTTTTTAAGGTGTTATTTTATTTGTGTGTGTGTATATCTTTTACCAACCTGTTGACTTGTTTTTCATGACTTTCTTAAATCACTCATTTTTCTTCCCCATTTTTCCTCCATCTCTTTTACTTGATTTTCAAAATCCTTTTTGAGTTTTTTCACAATCTGAGACATTCATATTTTTCTTGGAGAATTTGGAAATTTGATTTCATTATCTTCTGAGTGTGTTATGAACTTTCTTGTCACCAAAATATTTTTCTGTGGTCAGCATCTTTTTTTGTTATTTGTTCATTTCCCCAGCCTGTTATTTAACTTTTAAATTTTGTTAAGCATTCTTGAAAAGCATCTTTTTCTGCCCTGGACTTATTACAAGAGTACCTCCTCCACTAGTGCAGCAGGTTATGGTGTGCCAGTGCTCCTCATCACCCTAGGAATGCCACTCAGGACTGTCACCCAGATCCTAGTATGGACAACCAACAGTGTCCTGCCTTGGTGCTAGTAAATACATCCCTATACTGTCCCTATGACCAATTGTTAGATTTTTTTTAACATCTGTGTGCTAAGAGATCTAGAAGCAGCTTTTGCTGCTGCTGATTCAAGTGGCTTCCAAGGTGTGCATCTGGTTTGGTAAGGCTGGGTCTGCCCTACTGTGGCTTGTGCTGGACTGCTTCACTCTTACCCATGTGCAACTGATTTTTCTTGCTGACTTTTTGAGTTGTTTTTGCCTGGAATATTATTTCAGCCCATCCTTTTGTGAGTTCTGCTGCTCCAGAATTTTTTCATCCTATTATTTAAAGATGTTCAGAAGAGTTTGGGGGAGAGCTCAGTTGAGTTGCTGCCTTTTCTCTGCCTTCTTGGCTCTGCCCTCATCTTTTGTATTTTAGCTGATATTCTAAGAAAGTCAGGCCAATTAGAAGGTGGAAATGAGGGAAAGAATCCTAGACATGGAAGACAGGCAGTGGAAATGCCCAGAATTGGGAGATAGTGCTGTGTAAAATACAGCAAGAAGCTATACCTTTTAGAGGGAGGAGAATAAGTTACAAGGAAAAAGAAAAAGTAGGAAAAGGTCAGCTCATAAAGGGATTTAAAAGTCAAATAGACTATTCTGCATTTAATATAGGAAGTAATAGAAAAACATAAGATATTTATTGAATGGTGATAGGGAAAGATGGTATGATTAGACTTTTGGTTTGGGAGGATAAATTTGACAGCTAAGATTGCAGAAGAGGCCCTCCTCCCACCCCCACCCCATATCCAATCTGTTGCCAAATGCTGTGGAATCTAATTTCTCAATATCTTTCATTTATGTCCTATTGTCTCCATTCAGTCAGCCTCCACCCTGGAGCAGGCCTTCGCTACCTCTCTCCTAGATAACTGCAATAACTCTCTGGTTAGCTTCCCTACCATGACATACTTCCCACTTCAGTCTGTCTTCTCCTCATCTGTTACTTATCTTTCTAATGCTCAGATTGAAACATGACACATCCTCTTCACCTGTCATGCTTAATATAAACTCCAGTGGTTCCCTATTGCATCCAGATCAAATATAAAGTCCTCCGTTATTAAAATATATTTATATTCTGTTCCTTTAATAATCATTTTTTTTTTACATATCATTCTCTTTCATACATTCTGTGTTACATGGTTATCTAATACTTCTCCAACATCACTTTCCATTTTACATCTTTGTGTCTTTTCTGTGAATACCACTCATGACCATAATCCTTAGTACCCTCACTTAGGCTAGTTAGTTTCCACAACTATCTTCAAGGCTCAAGTCAAACTCCATCTTCTGCAGGAGAACCTACTGGTTCCCCTCCACCTGCATCCCCATACCCATCTGTTATTGCCTTCTTCTCCATAATTTTTACTTTACCACACATACACACAACACACACACACATACAATATACTATTTGCTGTGTGTATATATAGTGTATTGTTTTATGCTAGTTATTTACATGTTGTTTCTCCCATTGGAATATATATTCTTGAGGTCTGGAGCCATGTTTTTTGCCTTGATTTGTGTCCCCACTGAATAGCATATTGCCTGGTTTATAGGATGTGTTTAACAAGTGTCTACTGGATGACTAATCATCACAAATGTAGGCTAATCAATTATTTTTGGACTTAACAATTATAAATAACTCCACAAATAGGATTTCCATTGGTACAGGATCAACCATAAAATAAAAGCTAAATTTTTAATCAAACCTTATAGTATTCAACTTAGAAATAACAAGGATCCAGAGAAGGCTTTTGAGCTAAAGAATTAAAATTTAAAAATTAAGAATCCAGAACTGATAGACAAGTTATGTTAGAGTAGGGCAGGATGAAAATTAGGAAAGTCAGGTAGGAGGCTTTTGCCGGAAATGCTTACTAGTTGGATAACTGCAGGGATGGAAAGAAATGGAGGCATCTGAGAGACCTATTGAATGAAAACTTGACAGGCTTGGATGACAAATTGGATGTAGAGGATGAAAGATGCAGATGAGTAAAAGATGGCTCCGGGCTTTTGAGCCTGAGTGTCAGGAAAATAGTAAGATTTTTTTGTTGACAATAAAAGTTGATTTGGAATAAGTTAAATTTGAGGCAAAATGATGAAAATATTTAATTCAAAGTGTTACTAATGTGCCAATGTTGGCACATTTAAGCCAATGCTTAAATTATTTTGGGGTAAAATAGCAGTGACAACTGGAGAAGCTGGGTGACTCAGTGAATAAAGGGAGAGGCCTGGAGTCAAGAAGACTCATCTTTGTGAGTTCAAATCTGGTCTCAGACACTTAATAGCTGTGTGACCCTGGCCAAGTCACTTAATGATTCGGTTTCCTTCTCTGTAAAAGAATATGGAGAAGGAAATGGTAAACTCAAGGTGGCCACAAATGGGATAATTAAAAGTTGGAGAAAGCTGAAAATTTCACAGGCATTTACAATACATAAATTCCAAACACATTAAATAAATACAAAGTAATTTGAGAGAACACCAATAATTGGAAGAATTGGAACAATCTAGTATGGGGAGGATCACATCCTAGAGAGTCCCTTTTGCACTAACTAGTATTTCTTTCATATCATAATTAAAGCAAAAAAAAATCAATTACTACTATTTAAAATGAAAGTCCCACACTACTGTCTATGGTGAAAATAAATTCACATATTGTATCCTGGAATTATCTTATTGTTTTTCATTTGACTGTGGATTGAAATAATAGTTTAATGATTACATTATTAAATTACAAATATTCAATCATTTTCATCAGTTTAATTTGTAGTTTAGCCTTTAAGTGAAATGTTGAATTTTAAAATACTCGGGCAAATCATGTCATTCTCCGTTTTTCCTTTTTCCTAAATAATGTGAATTAAATGTAAGTGGCATCGATTATTATCACAGATTTAGAGTTGGAAGGGACTTTCATGAAAAAAAAATTGAGAACCAGAGAATTCAAAAGACTTGCTTGAGGTCATAAGTGGCAGGATGGGGATTTGAATCCCAGTCCTCTGACTTTCTATGCACCCTACTCAAAATGAAGATATAGGTAGGGATACATTTTAAGTTTAATGTAATCATTATTTCCTGATCTTAATATGAAAACATAATTTAAAATTTTTGAAATGTATTCTATTTTAAAATGACATTCAGGTAATTATTTTTTGTATTCTTCTTCCATTCCTAATAAGTGAAATAAGAAACTGCAAGGGCCCTATTTAAATGGTGGGTGGGGAAGAGGACAATTATATTTTAGAGGTACAGAAACTGCAACTTGCACTGGGGGAATCAAAAATTCAGCTTCCCAAAGGTCCCACTGCATGTGGCTGTTATATTTTACTATTCCTCTAGAAAAATAGGAAAGAACATTTGGTCACATACTTATGAAGAATTTTCTAAAGCAAATTGAGAATATTTATCATCATAGGAAGAATAAAGATGAGTCTTAATAGTGGGTTCTCATTAACATGGAGGAGACTCGATGAGTGTCTCCTCTGGTGAGTCTCTCCTCTTCTTGGATGGAGTTATCAAGAGGAGCTCTGATATTAGACTGCTTATATATTGTCAGCATATTATAATCATTCATGGATATCTTCTTATCTTCTTGATATTTGGAATTAGAGGATGTTGGGAGCTGAGTCTGATTCAGGTTGATCACTGCTTCAGACACCAAATTGGAACAGAGACTCTCAGAGATCATCTAGCAAAAACATCTTAATGGGAGTTGGTATTCTTCATAATGACTTGGAAGGGATAACTTGCAACTACACAGCATTGATTTAATCAGATAGTTCCTGCCATGTTTGTTATGATGATACATTGGTTAGATGCATGTGCCCTTGATCTTCCTTGCCCTTGATCAGAAATCTCATCAATGGCTTGAACCTTAGTTATTTGGATCCATTAAGTATTTAAAATTATTTCATTACTTTTTAAGGAAAAAAAACACAGCTTAGCTTACATGGAGCAGATTTTACTTCTAGGATGGAGGTGAGGGGTAATTATCAATCAGTCAGTCATTTAGCAAACAACATAGTCTTCCCATGTACCAGATATTGTGTTAAATTATAAGGACACAAAAAGAAGCAAAAACAAATGAAAAAAAAAAACACCCAATCAGTTCTTTAACAAGCATTTATCAAGTGATAGCTATATGCCAGATTCAATGCAAAAACAAAGAACTAATAAATCCTTGTTGCTAAAGATTTAAACTGGGAAATTGAAAGACATAATAATCCCTCTTTTAGCTAAAAAGTTAGGATTTTTGTGCTAAAAAGCACAACCACTGATCCTGGGAAAGGGACAAAGGAGGTGCCATATGATCATCACCGAAATGATGACTTTTTTGTCATTAATGGAGTTGGCCTCCTCAATTCAAAGTTGATGTAACCCTTAAAAGAAAATAGAGATCTTATAAGATCCTTAAACTTGCCATTGAGCATGAAATGTGCAAGGTCTGCTTAACTCTAGGAGAAGTTGCTAATGAATAAGTTCCTTATCGGACAATTAAAAAAAGATATTTATGAGGAATTCAGATAAGTTTAGGAAAATCCATATGAACTGAGGAAGACTGAAGTAATTATACCTATGAGAAATATATACAAAAATTTAAGTAGTGGAAATGAAAAAAACAAAACAAAACATAATACTTTGTTTTAGCCAAAAGGTATAAAGATGTAGAGAGAAGGAGAAAGACAACCTAAATTAGGTACAACCTTTCTCCATTTCCAAAGAAGCTATTGTCTTTATCTGTCTTCAAACACTGATCATCCTAATTTTTTTTTAAATCCTGAATGCTGGTGCTTGAATTTTAAAAAGCAGACATAATTGGCAGAGGATGAAGAAGTAGATGAAAATTTTTTGGAAAACAATGAAGGGGATTTCTGGGTACTTTTCTTTTTTTAAAAAAACAATTTCTTTTTCTAAGTTCTTTATTTCACACCTTTTAAAAATCCCAGTAATTACCTGACAAATGTCTCTCCCTATAGAACCTCTCTTGTAACAAAAAATACAATTAAACAAAACCAGACAACACAGTGACATGACAGCATATGTAGCATTCTGTATTTATAGTTTCATATTGCTTTCTAGATAAGTATAGTTCTGAGCCAGGCAAAGGGATATACACCTGGTTCTTATAGCTGGGTTTTGGAAAGAGAAGATGATGTACCTAAGTTTTGAATAATATTCTTCTTTCTCCATATGTCTATGAGTACAAATAGCCAAAATCCATAGAACTTTCAGATGAAATAAAGTTCACAAAATGGCTATCTTTTAAAAATCCTGGGCCTGTGATTACATTAGAAAGAAGAAATTATATTTCATCATCTTCAGGGCCAAGATTGTTCATTTCAATTAATTGTAACTCACCAGCTTTTCACTGATGTTTTCATTTAAATTGTTGTAATTGTGTATATATTTTACCCTGTTCTGTGAAATGAAGTTCTCTTTTACTTTACTGTATCAGTTCATTATGGGTCTTCCTTGATTTCTCTAAATTCCTCACATTAATCATTTCTAATATACTGTCATATTTCTTTGAATAATTAAGCCTCAATCTAGTGAGCTAATTTCTAATTGATGGATATCCATTCGGGGGAATCTAAAATTTTGTTTCCATCATAAATGCTTCTATGTCTTTACGATTCCTCTGAATATGGTTGGGATCCTATGTGTGATATTGGAATACTATGAAAGGAGAAAGAAATAATTTTTCTTCTTTGAAGAAGAATAAAGAATATCATAGGATTGTCCTTTATTAAATGCTTTAAAGACTGCAATTTTTACCTTACCTTGTACAATAAGGAAGAAACTGAAACACAGTTATACCCAACTTGATTGATGAGATAATGTAAATATAATTTTCTCAGTGGATTGTAATATCCTGAAAGTTGTTACATCTTTATGGAATGGGCTGTTTTTAGCGGTTTTAAGTTTCCTTTCATTTAAGCAGAGGAGTAAGGTAACCATTCTGCATTATTCTTCTAAAGTTCTCGTGTCTTTGAAAAAGATCATACTTCAGGTTTGGATAAGACTGGATTCCTTTTCAGGTTTTTTCCAATTCTGAAATCCCATGATTCCATGATGATTCAGAAACTGCATCAGGGCCAGAGCTTTAAGTAGCAATTTTTACTTTTGATACAGATTATCATCTCAAAAAGACTTAATTTTTAATGACTTTGAAAAATTAATTTATTTTTAATTTATGGAACAAAACAAGCATTTCTTTAACATAATATAATAAAAAGAAAATTCAGTGGCAGAAAAAAAAACATTAAAACACTATCCCATAATGGACTAAGACAATGACCTAGAGCTTATAGTTCCCTTTTGTTCAGAACTTCAGACACCATGAGGTCATTGGTAAGGCAATTGTTATTGAGAATGGTGATAATGATGGTTGTTGTGAACAGAGAAAGGCACAGAGTATATCTAGAATGCAGCTTCCAATTTTCACTTAGGATTCTTACAAGCTAGGTGTTAACTCATTGATTCTATATTGCTTAAAGTAGAAGGGTTATCAGAACTTGTGCTGTTCAGTGCTTTAAGATAAAGCTCTAGGTACCCTGTGGTATTTACGACTCTACTTAGCTTCTTGGATATTTGTTCTGTCAATCATTTTATATTTCTATGGAAAAAAAAGAAAACCAACAGTATTCATCTTTCTAACTATTTGTTTTCAAAATAAACTAGTTTGTAATACTTTAATTTAAAAATCTAAATATCTTTTTATGTTTTAAAAATGTTTGCTTTCATAAAACAACAACAACAACAACAACAAAAAAAAAACTTAAAGAGCTATTTCCCCAAACTAGCTGGGTTCCAATATAGAGATTTAAGGGAAGAACAGATCTTGCCAGTCTAAGGTTTTTTGTTTTTATTTTCATAGGATGTTACTAAACTGGAAGATTTGGGGAATTCTACAGATACGGTATAGCTAGATTTCAGCAAAACATCTGGCAAAGTCTCTCTCAATACCCCTGTGGGCAAGATGGAGAGATGAAGACTGAATGATAGCACAGTTGGTTGGATTTAAAACTGGTTGAATAACCAGAAACAAAGAGTGTTGATTAACACATTTATGTCAACCTGGAGAAATAGTTTCAGTGATGTGACCCAGGGCTCTGTCTTTGACTTTATTCTGTTCAGCATTTTTGTCAATGATTTGGATGATGGCATAAATGGCATGCTTGTCAAATTTGTGAATGATATACAGATAAGAGGGATAGATAATACATTAGATGTAATAATCCAGAGCCAAGTCAGAACTTGGCAGGCTGAAACTAAATTTAATGGGATGAAATGTAGAGACCTAAACCTGGGTTAAAAAAAAATCCCCACAAAAAACAACCGCATATTATACAACAGAGAAGACATGGCTAGACAATATTTTATATGGAAAAGACCTGGGGGTCTTGGTGGACTCTAAGTTTAACAAGATTTAGCAAAGGGATATAGAAACCAAAAAGCCCTTAATCTTGTGACCTTGAGTAAATAGAAATAGGAGTAAAGTGGGAAGGAAGGTCTCCAATTTCATGCAGGACCATCTCTAGTCATCTTGATCTGTATTTTGACACTGTACCCAGAGGTCTCTGGAGGGAAAAGTGAGGCAGGTGACCTTGCAGAGAGCCCTTTCTCATTTAAATCAATTCACTTACGTGTCATGGCATCACCTCCCTAATGTCATGGTCTTTTTTTGAGAATGAAGGACAAACAACAACATTTTGGCTGCAAATCAAAAGAGTCAGAATTCCAAAGCAACACCAGACATTTCAAGTAGTAATGTTTTAATGGAACAATTTACTTAGTTTTCAGGTAGAAAGGATTCTTCTCATCTCTTTGCATTTGCAGAGAATGAAAATTAGCAGGGATGACATCAAGCTGCATTGATAAAGGCATAGCTCCTAGAATCTAGGTTTTTAACTTTTTTGTGTCATGCTTTTGGTGAATTCTATGGACTTCTCAGAAGATTTCTATAGACTTCTCAAAAATTAAATATTTAAAATATTAAGATAAAATGCATAAGATTGCAAAGGCAGCAAAATGTTGAAATACAGTTCTTAAAATATATAGTTAATTTTTTTAAGTTCTAAGAACTCAGTTTAAGAATGTCTCTTCTAGAATAAGACAAATGACATCCCATTTTTGTCTCCCATTATGGTATACAGAAGGGAGTATCTTTTCAAAACTTTGAATGAATTGGATTAAATTATTCTAGTTGTGAGAGGTTTAGTACTGCTGTAACCTTTTCATGCTTTTTTATCCTTGGTTGGGGGCTATATATCTAGTTAGGTAAGGGTAAACTTATGTAATGTTGTGGGTGAAAGTGCTATGGGGAGCTTCTCATATTTATTGATGACATGTCTGAGAATGGGTCAATGAATCCAGTTCTTATTCTTCCTGAACAACATACATGCAGCACACTTTTAAATTGAATGCCATTATTAATCCTTTATTCATAACTTTCTCAAGTTTAGAAATCAACAAAACAATAAATTAAAGTTTTAATTGAAACATTTGCTAATTTTCAAGGTTAAAAATGTACAGACTAAAAACTTAATATTAGGTTCTTAAGAGCTTGTTTGAGCTAACTCCAGCATACCCTTGGATGAATAGTGAAATCATCATGTTTATATTCTGAACAGAAGAAGAATTCCTTATCTGTGGCCAGGAAGAATATAGATACAGTGATATCATGCTATGTATAGGAGGAATCAACCTATCTAGAATAGACCTGGGTGAGTTCAGGATAACAGAATGAGATAGGGAAGATCAATTATTTGGTCGATTTCTTCTCTACATTTACTTTCTTTAAAAAGCTGTTTTTTTTTTTTTAACTACCTTTAGTTTTTCATCACCTCCATTACCTTCTGTCTCCTTCTTTAGCTCCTTTCCCCCAAATGATATAACAGCATTTTTAAAAAAACAAAAATACTTCAAAAATAGAGCAGGAGGGGAAAATTTAGTAAAATAATATTGTAAAAAACCCTGATGTTAATGTAATATTTCTCATCTCTGCAAAATGCCTTCTCATATTTCTTTTCCGGTCTTCATACTTTAATGGTTTTCAGTTTTGATTGTTTTGAGGTTATCATTCTTTCCATTTATATTGTTGCAATCCTTGTTTTTATTGTTGTCTAATTCTGCTTATCTCACTTGCTATCAATTTATGTCGTTCCCATCCACATTTCTCTGTATTCATCATGTTCATCATTTCTTAGAATATGTCATTGGTATAGTCTATTATGTTCATATACCACAACTTGTCTTCACAAAAGATGGGTATGTACTTGGTATACAGTTCTTTGCTATCACAAAAACTGCTTCCATAATATATTTTGGCAATGACCCCCTTGGGCTATTATGTCTAGCAGTGGAGGAATACACACACATTTAATTACCTTAATTAACATTTTTTCTTGAGTTTGTATATATTCTCTTTCATTGTTAATAAACCATGGAAAATTGAATCTTGTTGCCTTAAGTGAATGGAAATGTGGGAAGGAGGAAGTGGACATGAGAGAAGAATATTTTGGCTTCGGATCAAAAAGGTCAAAACTCAAAAGCAATATCAGGCTGTTAAAACAGCAATGTTTTGATAAAAGTACTTGTTCAATATTTAGAGGGTTTTCAGGTGAAAGAAATTCCCTTTTCCTATAATGCAGAAGTCTGTCTATTTGCAGTGATTTCAAATTGGTACAGAGGACCTTTACTTTTCCCACATATGATCAAAGATTTAGACTTGGAAAAAATCTTAGAAATGATTGAATTTACTCCTCTCTTCTCCAACCTTAGCCATTTTACAGGTGAGGGAACTGAGACCAAAAAGTGGATTGCCCAAGGTAACACAATTAATAACTCTGTGAGGTGGGATTTGAAACTCTCCTTCCTACTTCAAATCCAGAACCTTATTTACTATGATAAATTTGTTCAAATTTTAAAAAGGAAAGAAATGTTGTACTTCAAAATCAATTAAACTAATTTATAAGCACACGTTACAAATGGTTAAAATAAATTTAATTTAAAAATACTTTCATGGAGATCAGCAGTGAGTATAAAACTATACTATTTTAAAAGGTGTCTCTTTTGAATACAAGTAGGGGATACTTTTTTCCTTTGACACACATAGCAGGAAATTATTAATAAATATTTGTTGAATTAAATTGTATTTTTAATTTAATTTGGTTATTTTAAAAGCCAGTATCATGTATTCCTTTGCCCTTGCCAGAGCTGTATTTTACATTTAGCAGATGGACCAGCCCATCTGAAAACTGGCCACTTTCTGTATATGGATCTTACTCAGCATTTCTCTATCAATTAATCATACTGACCATACTTAGTATAAGCAGTAAATGTAAATGTTGAAAAGCAGACATCAAGATTTCTATATAATATCCTCTTGTTTGACATTATCTGAGGGACATTCAAACCTGCTGAGTTCAATTGAAATATGTAAAGTGAAGAGGTTTGAACTAGATGACCTCATTGGTTCATTTTACCTACAAATTAACATCCTAAGTTCATCAACCACTTGCAAAACCAAGAGTTATATCATGATATCCTGAAGAAAGATTATTATCAATATGCTGCCCCCTAGAATGTGAGCTTCTTAAGAATAGAAACTAATTTTTTTTAACTTTTATTGTATTTTCAAGACAGCACAATGTCTGCTAAATGGCGGACTTAATGCTTTTTGTTGACTTGATTCTCATTTGTAAAATGAGAAAACTGAGATAAACTGAATATAAATGTATTTAACCCTGGTCACAAAGGTCATAGGATCCCAGATTAAGAGGGCACTCATAGTTTATTAATCTAACCCTTTTAATGAAACCCAACAGGTTTAAATGACTTGGCGCCAATGTCAACAAGTATCAAAGATAGGATTTAAATTAAGTTCTTTGGCTCCAGATTCATTCAATTTTATGTATTTTTGTCATCTGTACTTGTCTTATTCTTCTACTACATTGAAACTATGTCTCATCTAAACTTTATATTTCCCCCAGGACTTAGTATAGAGCTCTTCTAATGCAGAAATACTTTCAAGATATGAATTTGTTGATATGGTCAATCTTTTCACAAAGGCAGATAGTTTGGTGCTGAGAGGATGGTCTTTGAGAGTTGGTATGATAGAACAATTAGGTCTCTACAACCAGTCTGATGGGGGCAGCTAAGTGGTACAATATAGAGAGCACCAAGCTTGGAGTCAGGAAGAATTGAATTCAAATCCATTCTCAGATACTTGCTGAATAATCCTGGACAAATCGCTTAATCATGTTTGCCTCAGTTTCCTCATTTGTAAAATGAGCTGGAGAAGGAAATGGAAAACCACTCCAATATCTTTGCCAAGAAAATTCCAAATGGGGTCACAGAGTATTGGACATGACTGAAAACAATTAAATGACATCCTGAAAATAGATGTCTCCTAATGGTGCTGGGGAAGTCTTTGAACAATATTTTCATCATGTAGGCCATACTTAAAGCCCTCCTAATTGGGTGAAAACTGCTAGAACTTATGAAAATTGCTCTCTAAGAACTCAGATTGACTGTCATGCCATCATGAATTATCAGATTTGCCATATAATAGGTGTTTAATAAATATTTTTGACTAAGAATGAATGAATGAATCTTTCATATTGTCAAGAGATAATTTCTTGCTGAATTCAGTATAGCCATGTTGATGTTTTAATATACATTGGTATTAGAAATTAATTGCCATAATTGTTAGAACTGGATATAAAACAAGAGTAAGTAGGATTAGAGTAAGGTTCTGAGTTCTTCCATGAGTATATGTTACATTTAGTGCATAGACTTCGGCACATCTGTTTTGTGTACTCAGATATTCCTTCCCTGCCCTACCCCCCCCCTTTCTTTCCTAGAACTTGGCTGTATTTCGGAGAGATAAAGATGCCAGAGAGCGAGTTCTGGGTAGGTGAAGAAGTGTGACTATAATTCAGTAATTGTTCTGTCTGGCCAAGATCTAGCAAAATTAGACTTTTTTTTGGCTTCCCGGTTGCTTTGTTGTTCACAGAAATTCACTCAAATGGCTCATTCTTTTGCACTTTCTCTGGCACAAACTTTTCCTTATTTCAGAAAGATAGAGTGGGAGACTGTTTCTCTAACCTATCTTTGAGATGTCATCAATAATACTCCAGATCAAAATTTAGAACTGGCTGTCTAATGATTGACATATAGGGGGGTGGAGAAAATTAGCTTGATACAAGAGAAGGAGACACATTCCCAAAGAGAATTTCTTTCCCTTTACAGAAGTAGAATTTGGGAGGTGATGGGAAAGGATGAATTGTTTGAATGTGTGTCTCTGTTTTATCTACCCAAATTTCTATCTATGTCTATATCTAGCTGCCTTATTCATGGTATGTATGTAGCATCTATTTATATAATGTAATGTATGCATGCATTATACACTCAGATGTGAGAGAAAAAGAGAAGAGGAATGAGAGAGGAGCACAGAAGGAAGAGAGAATAACAAAGCGAGGGAAGGACAGAGAAAGATTTAAAAAAAAAAGTAGGGGGAACAAAGTCTACTCAATAGACTGAATGAGGAAAACTTAGTTTACATTCCTATTTCGGCAAATGCTAGGAGATTTGTACAACAGCAAAATGATATAGTGGGGACAGTTCTAGACCTGGAGTCAGGAAGAACTGAATTCAAATCCAGCCTCAGATATATACTAGATGTGTGACACTGGGTTAGTCACTTAACCCAGTTTGCCTCAATTTCCTCATCTGTAAAAGAACTAGGGATGGAAATGACAAACTGTTCTAGTATGTATGTCAATAAAACCCCAAATGAGTTCACAAAAAAAAAAAATTAAATGACTAAACAACACAAAACAACCGCAGCTCTGTGACAGTGTCTAAGTCACCAAGTCTCTGAGTTTTAACATTGAGCTAAAGCTTGTCTACTAATTTCCAGATGAATTAGACTCTACATCAGGGGAGAGATTTCTTAGACCCATGAAGCTTACAATTGTTGGCATATTTACCTGTGAGTGTAAAAGGTGGAAGGTTATATGAAGAGCTAAGAAGCAATCAGGATCGAATGAATGAATGAAAAGTACTTAATACACTTACAGAGCGACAAGCATCATGCTTAGTAATACCTTGGATTCAGGCATGCTGGTAACACATAGTGCCAATGACCCTAAATGAGTCCCTCAATTTTGATTTTGATTTTCAAATTATGATTTGAGCAGCTCTCCAACTCTATGATTTAGAGATAAGCTGCTGATCTACATTGATGGGGGATCTCCCTCCTTTGGAGTCCTCTCAAACATATTAATATTTGTCTATGTGTTCTTGTATCTATACCTATACATGTGTTTTGTATACATATAATGTCTGCATTTCTAGATGCATTTTGTATACATGTAATATATACCTAAACATGTGTTTTGTATACATATAATGTATGTTCCTGTGTCTACAGCTATATATACATTTTATATGTTTGTAATATATGTTTTTGTGTTTCTACCTACAACATATATGTATATATATGTGTGTATATATATATATATATAATGCATATTTTGTACATTCTTATATTTTATCTTCCCAACAACTCTAGCAGGAAGTCTTTTTGTTATCCTCATTTTATAGGTAAGAAAATTGAAGTGAAGAAAGGGTAACTGAGTGGCCTAATCATCAGAATTAATAATTATCTCAGTCCATATTTAAACTCAGATTTCTAAACTCCAGGCTTCTGTTCTATATCCAGCAGATCCCCTCTGCTGCCTCAGACTTTTACAACTACTCAATCTACATACATGTACATGTGTTTGGATATGTGGATACATTATACACACAAAATCTATCAATCCATATATAATTTGTTTAGTACCAAATGTGTCTCATAATTTTTTTAAAAAAATGAAGCAGTCAGTAAATCATCAATATTTGGAATTGCGAGGGAGAGTTTACCCCTATCATATCACAAGACTTCTAGGTGACACAGTAGACAGAGTGCTAGAAGTCAGGGAGGTCCAAATTCACATCTTGCCTCAGACATTTCCTAGTATTATGATCCTGGGAAAGTATGCTTAGAGAAAGGTCTTTGGTACTTGTTAGAGTTAAACAATTTATGCCTTTGCCACCAGACAGATAATAGATGTCTCCGAACAGGGCTAGACTGGTCTGTTGCTTGGTGCACACTTGAATCTTTTTTCAATTTGGTGGAAACTATTAGAACTTGTAGTTTGCTGTCAGAGAATTCAGGTGGACTGACATACCATGATGAATCATCAGATTTGGCATATAATAGGTACCTAATAGATATTGATTTTTTTTGAGTGACAGTATGAATGAATGAATAAATATCTTTTCCATAATGTCAGGATAATTTCTTGCTTAAATTCAGTGTAAACTGAAATAGGCTTTCTAGAATAGAATAGAATAGAATAGAATAGAAACCTTTCTGCCTCAATTTTTCCTATTTGTAAAATGAAACTGATAACAACACTGACTTTTTGGAATTGTTGTGAGGAGCTGATCTTAGGAGGCCTCAAAAACAGTATATGAAAGCCAGCTATGATTTCATCTATTAATGAGATTATAAGCATATACAGGAGGATGAGTTCATGACTTGGGATCATACATAGCTCTCCAGGGGATGCTGAGAGGTTCAATGTCTCATCCAAGATTATACAGAGTGTCCAAAAGTCTTGGAACATTTTAAAAGCATTATCAGATAGTGATTACCTGTGACACCTCGAACAAATCACTTCTGAAGGCCTCAGTTTACTCTTCTGTAGAATGAGGGACTTTGCCTTTTCAGTCCATGGTCCTATACTACTTATACTACATTCTATGATGAATACATTTCTCTCTCTTTCTCATCATGCTTCTGTGAGGTCCAAATATTCCACTCTATTTCCTTTTGACAGGGGAGGCTCATGGTCATGTGGATGGTAAGCAAAGACCTCTGAAACAAAACCCCCATTTTCTAGTCTGGCACAGTAAATATAGGTCTGGCTCTGGAATCAAATGACCTGAATTCAAATACTGCCTTTGCTACTTGATGGAGTCAAGAACATTTCAAGATTTAAATCCTTGATCTTGAAGTACAGAAGACCAGCAGCCAGAATCTCATTTCCATGGCCTATGTTGTTAGAGATCAGAGAGTGTTACGAGATGCCAAAAATATATTTTGCCCGCCTCGATCTATTGTGGAAAATGGGCTCCAGGGGAACAATTTCAGCAAAAATGTTTCCATTGCCCATTCTGTGGGTATCTCCTCACCTCAATCCCTTCTGATTAAGTTTGCTTCAGTGTTCTTTTCCTTATGTTCAAATATTTTCTCACTCAGGAATTTCAGTCAAGGGACTCTGGTTATTCTTTCCTTTCCTTCCCAATATTCAAAGAGTTAATCAGTCCATTAGTATGAATTTATTAGCTATATTCTATGTGCCAGCTGCTGACCCAAAGAAAGTAAAATAAGGAGTTCCTATTCTAATTGGGAGACAGTACACAAATAGCTATGCATATAAAATTTTTATCCAGTAGAATATAAATGGAAGGGTAAGAGAAAAGGCACTAGGAAGAGAGGTAGGGTAGGAAAAGGCCTTTGCCAAATGTGAGACTGGAAATGAGTCTTAAAGGAAGCCAGAGAAGGGAAGAGATAGGAGGGAAAGCATTCTAGTATGGCAAACAGCCAGAATAAAGACATGGATTTGGGAAATGGCATTTGCCATATTTAACTATTTCACTTTGAGCAAATTATTTTCCTTTATATTCCTCAGTTTTCTCATCTCTAAAAGGAAAGGGTTAAAAGATGACCTCTGAGTCTTTTCTAGCTCTAGACCTCTAAGTTGATGAGTCTATTAGCCTTTGAGGCCCAATTAATCCTAAGTCAGATGTAAAGGGAAGACAAAACAAGAACTATATCCCAGTGTGTATTTTTGGTTTTAGGATCATTTAAAAAAATCTAACAATAAAAATAAAGTTTTATGTTTTCAATTAGAAAGATTCATCCATTGTCTTCCAATGAACCAAGGGGAATCTGTTTTGAATAAAAGTTTAATTCAGTACAATGAGAAAATTCTGATGCAGAAGGATATGTAGCAGAGAACAAATGTTTCTCTATCACATATCCTTCTGTAACAGAATTTTATCATTGCTACCATGAACGATGGGATGGATTTGATCAGCACGGGAAAAAGTAAACACAATTGAGGAACATAGTGAAGGTTGTTGCTGCTGCTGCTGTTGTTTTTAAGAGATAGTTTATCTTCTCTAACCTTGAACCAACAAACCAAGGCCTAAGAATAAATAAGTTCATTGTCAACATAAAAAAAAAAAGATCTTTGCTTTCAAATAGGCTTTGTAAAGAAACCCATCCATTAGCACATATCAGATGGAATTTTGTAGGCAAAAGATTTTTTACCCCTAGAAAGCTTTGCTATTTAAAGAACACAATTCAAAATTGAGAAACAGAAAAAAAAATCCATTTTAAGAAGAGGTCTTTTGTGTTCCTTGCTGGTTTGTTCTTTGTCAGCATTTCTGAAATTCAGCTGCATGCTGGACAGCCTGTAAGTCACTTTGTAAAAGGTTAGGCTTCAAATCTGCAGTAGTGCCCTGTGAGGGATAAACTCCAGCCCCTTACTTCAAAAGGCTGAATGTCTGTAGGCTTGGAGAAGGGCCAATAGAAACCAGAGTACACACTACATTGTTGAAAAGACATGCATTGGACAAGCCCCTCCTTTCTTTCCTCTCTATGCCCCCAATCTACTGCATATGAAAAGCTCACTGGAGACTAAAATATGAAGGAGGAGATGGATGGTAGAAGCCCACCTTCAAGGATTAGGATGTATGCCCTGAATTCATCCATTCCTTTATCCACCCAACCATTCAACAATCATATATCATACACCTAGGAATTGTGCCAGATGCTAAATAGTAAGGAAAAAATAAAACTGCATCTACCCTCAAGGAGCTAACATTTTTTTTTTTTTTGGTTGGGGGGAACAATATGCAGATGGAGAAATGAATATAAAATATATGGAAAACAATTCAAGGAGGAGGACTGTAGCCACAAGGCAACTCAGACTCCCAAGTAGGAAGTGGCTCTTAAGCTGTTGTTACACTAGTTGATCCAATCAATAAGGCCATTTATAAAGTACCTTTTATGTGCCAGGCTCTCTGTTAAGTGCTGGATAATAAGTAGACAAAAACAGCTCTTGTCCCCAATGGGGCAAACGGTCTGGTGAAACATGTAAACAACTATGTACAAATAAGATTTTATGTGCAACTATATATAGACATAAATACACAGAGACATAAATAAATATCATATGCATCTTAAATTGGAGATAATCTTAGGGGAAATACTAATACATTAGTTGAAGTAGATGCCTTCTGCTAATTCAGATAGATTTTTGGGCAGAAATACAGTATATTTCGGGGTTTCATTCCAACCTAAGTAGACTGGATTTTAAAATAGAACAATGGAAGGTTAAAGTTAGAAGGAACTTTGGAAATCTTCAAGTTCAAATTTTGTGTTTGTTCACTAGGCAGCTGAGGCCAATAGAGGAGGGAAAAATGCATCCAGATTATAACCAAAGAATGGAAAAGAAAGAGTAGTCTAAGGTTGGGAGAGACCTCAAAAATCATTTAGATTATCTCTTTTATTTTTACAAATGAGGAAATTGAGGCAACCAAGTAACACAGAGATGGAGTCAGGACGACCTGAGTACCAATCTGAGACATTTATAAATAGGGTGGATATTTACCCAGAAATCAGAAAACAATACAAATAAGGGCCTTGTTTATTATTTCATTGATTATCTAGAATTAATAGTGATAGAAAAATGTTTATATTTCAGATTAAACTTAAGTACTTGTGAGTATATACACATATATGTATATATACATACCTGCATGTATAAATACATAAACATATTTAATAGAGAGTTGAAATATTTACCAATACATTTGCCTGAATCTTTCTCCCTTCTAAGACAAAGGCGGGGAACCATCAGAGGAAAAAATTGCTTGATACTTCCCAAAAGTAGAACAGAATTTTCCTACAGATTGAGGGGCCCTGGGTTCAAAGACACTCTGCATTTTTGTTAGTTTTCATAAAACCTTTCCTAGATTTGATGTTATGTTCGCTTGCAGGGTAGATGAGAGGTCCTTTAGTGTGAGCAAAATAAGTCAGGCAATGATGTTCCCAGTGTTTTCCCTGAGAGAGGCCATGTACCAGATTTTATGAGAATCTCCCTTCTAAATTCATACCTGTCAACTTTCCCCCTCTGTAGTGTAAGATCAGATCAGATCCCTCCTTGTAAGATCAGATCAATCATACTAAATTAAATAATTATTGTCTCTATCAACTCTAATGACTTAACAGTTTATAAAGATTCCAACACCCCTCCCCAAACATAAACAGTTTCACTTAGGTCCATTATTTCAGGTCCTAATTGACATCCAATTTGCCTCCACCACCCCCACCATTACTATCACCTGATCATTCCCATTATCATCATCATCATCACCATCACCCTACCATTCTCAATAATCTCATCCTTAACTCAATTTAATCATCAAATAAATACATGGGAGAATAAGTGATAAGAGCGTGACTGTCTTGTTGATATTCACCACCTTTACTTGAAAAACAAATGTTGCTATGTAGCCTAAAGAGAAAAAACAAGATTCATTAAAAAGCATGGGTGCTGGAATCAGAAGACATCATTTCAAATTGTGTTTCTACTACTTGTGTGACATTGGGCAAATCACTTAACCTCTATGGGCCTCAGTTTCTTTATCTATAAAATAAAAGGGTTGGATTAAGTTGGATGTTAAGATAAGATCCTTTGCAACAAAAATCTGTAACATGATGATCTCTTTTCCTATTTGAAAAATGATACTCTATTGTGAAACTTGTTGGAAGACTTGAATATTCACTTTTGGAGAATGGATGCTTTAGTCAGGCTGCATTGCACGGTGAATGATGTCACTTATCTTGATGTGACTTTCTGTTTGTCAGATAGGATTAGACAGTTGTGGGCTGTTGGTGAAGATTGACACCAACCTGTATTACTTAGTACTTGATTTATGTAATATTCTTTAAAAAAAATACTTCTTAGAGCACCAAGTTTTTCCTCCTGAATTAACATCTGATACTCCTAAAGCACCTGAAATTTCTAAATATGTTCATCCATAGGTAACTTGGACCAGCACCATACTACTCATTGAATGAATTATTGAGTTAGCAGCAACCTCAGAGGGCATCTTGTCCAACTCTTATCTGGTCCACAAATTCCTTCCATACCCAAGCGAGAATTAAGAAAGTTGTTTTTAAAACAGTATTGCTATTACTGTATGTAAAAACTATATATATTACTTGGTTCTGCTTCTTTCACTCTTTATTATTTTGTGCAACTATGTTTTTCTAAAATCAACAAGCTCATTATTTCTTATTGCATAGTAGTAGTCCATCATGATTATATGCCATAATTTGTTCAGCACTCCCCAATTGATGGGCATGCTTGCAATTTTCAATTCTTTATCATTACAAAGAGAGTTGCTGTTAATATTTTAGAACATCTATATCATTTTATTTTCCCCCAATCATGTTTTATATTAAGTTTTTGTCCCATATAATGGGCAGAATGCATTTCTTTGCTTGGGAATGGTTGGATCTAGTTAGAAGATATGGCCTCATGAGGAAAAAAGATATAATGTTGGTTTGTCTTTATGTTTTGCTCATGGTTTCTACAAACAGTCACAGCCATTTTCCACAAAATTAAACTAAGGAGATAGCAGAATCATGCTGAATAAACAATTGTACTTTAGGGCATTTTCCTAATTTTAATAGGTTTATGTATTTTTCCTTTCCCTTTTTCTTGCAGGGTGGGTAACTTTTTTGGGGAATCAATTGCAATCTTTTGTAAAATAAAGTAAAATATATCAATTTATAATGCTTGATTTACATTCCCTGGATGAACTTGATTAAGCAACTAGCAATTATGTTCTGAGTTCCAAAACATAGTTTTATATCATTAGTTGTATATCCTTTTAATGTCAAACTGAGAAAGAAATTCTTAATTAAAGTAATTGTTCATTATTGGTTTATTTACACTGTTCATAGATTATTGTGAAGTCTGGTTCAAATTTCTGTAAGTCCCTTAGAAATGAAAAAGGGCCCTTTACATACTTAGCCCTGACTACTAATTGAATAGAACATTTGGAAAGAACTAATTTATATTAGTACTAGAAAAAATTCAATGCCCTCCCATAGTCATATAAATAAAGTATAAAATTATTCTTTTCTCTTTCAGCAACTTCTGTGATCAGACCTCAAATTGCCTTTCTAGATTCATCTAGATTCATGTCTCAACTCTTCATCTGAGCTAGACTGAACGTATTTAGTGGTTTCCCACATTTGTTTATTTGTTTACAATGTTCTCTTCACCACAAATGCCCTTATTCTGTTGAATTCAGACTCTTTCCTTTTGGGCCATTCCTCAAGTTATAGTTTAAATTTTTTGCAATGTATTCTTCTAGTCTTCCCCCCAACCTTTTAATCTGCCCCCACCTGAAAAATTTTTCTTCATCCAAACCTCAGTAGTATTTGTGTAACATTTAACCAAAAAACCTGGCACTTATCAAAGTATTTAGTCAATGTGAACTCAACTTTTTACTTTTTCATTTGCAGTAAGAGAAGTATTGTGACTACAATGTTGAAGATATTGGTCCTACTAATAGGAACAATGTTTGATTCTGGACATATTTTCAGTATTAAAATAGTAATATATTCAGGAAAGGATGACATAGATGATGAGATGATGAGAAGTCATATTATATAAAAATTTGTTAAATAAATTGAAGATTTTTAACTTGGGTAGAAGGATGCTTAAATAGAAAAAACAACACTTGCCTTCCAGTATTTTAAGAGCTATTATCTCAAAGAGGGATTAGACTTTTTCTTCTTGATTTCGAGAGCAGCAATAGGCTGGAGTTGTCAACAGGAAGATTTTATTTGGAGGCAAAGAAAAACCTCTTCAACAATCAAAGTTTATCATCAAATAGAAATAGCAGATCAATTGAACAATTTTGAGTCAGACAGAAGTAATAAACCTGAAAATGTGAAATATTTGGAGATTTCCTATTTTACAAGATCTTCTGAGAAAAAAAGGAACTCAGTTTGGTAGAAATTAGGTCAGTTTGTCATTTTATACCATATACCACAATAAACTCAAAATGAATATATGCACTGAATATTAAATATTAGAGCAATTGAGGGAGATGGTAGCTAGAGGGAAGGAGAAGGGAGACAGAAAAATAGGAGACAGAATGACAGAAAGACAGAGACAGAGACAAAAACAGAGAGACAGAGTCAGAGACACAGAAAAAAGAGCATCACACACAGAAAGAGAGAGAGCGAGAGAGAGCGAGAGAGAGCGCGAGAGAGAAAACCAGATAAGATACTTTGATATCTATAAGCAGGGTTTTTTTTTTCCTTATCAAACAAGGGATAGAAGCAACAACAAAAGACATAGTAGGTAATTTTTGCTACTTGAAATTAAAAGCGTTAGCCGTAACAAAATTAATGCAACTAGCATAAGAGGGTAAATAGTAAACTAGGGAGAAATTCTTTGTAACAAATATCTCTGATAATATTCTTAAAACAAAATAATTAACAAAAATATGCATAACCAAAAAGTCATCCTCCTACAGGTTATAGGTTAGAACAAATAATTCTCAAAAGAATTACAAACTATAAAACAAAATATCAAAATATGTTCCAGATCATTAATTGTCAAGAGAAACAAACATTCAAAAATTTTTGCAATTTCACTTCAAACCCATTCAATTGGTAAAAATGATAAAATATAGGAAAGGTAATGTTGGAAGCATAGTGAAAAAAACAAGCATACTCCTTAAAGAATCATTGGTGGAAATTATTCTGAAAAGCAATTTGAAATTAGTAAAAGAAAGTGATTTTTAAAATGCCCTATCTTTTTGATCCAGGGATCCTGCTGATAGGCACATATCCCAGGAAGGTCATTGAGAAAAAGAAAGGTTTCTTATTTGCCAACATATTTATAACAACATTGTTTATAGCACCAAATCAAGTGGAAATAGATGTCTACAGGTTGGGGAATGATTAAGCTTACTTTATCATATGAACATAATGGGATTTTACTATACTATGAAAAATGACAAATAAATGAATGGAGAGAAGGTTGGAAAAACTTAAGTGAATTTTTGGTACAAAATAAACTGAGCAGAACCATGAAAATATATTCAATGACAATAGCAATGTAAATTGATAGAACAAGGTCAAAATACTATGAACGAAGTACTGAGAAATTGTATTAATCAAGCTGGAATTCAAAGATGAGGTAAGAAAAGCCATCTCTTCCCATTTATTTGAAGAGCTGGAAATCTGGATATAGATGTGTGTGTGTGTGTGTGTGTGTGTGTGTGTGTGTGTGTAGTGTATGTGACATCATGATTAGTGTAGCAAAATTTATTTTCCCCTCTTTTTCATTGCTTACTATCAAGTTTAGCATCTTGACAGGAGGGCTGAAGAGATATATTGAGAAATATTGTCTAATATTAAAACAAAAAAATGACAAAGCATATCTATACATATAGCTATAAATACATATATACAAACTATACAAATTATATATAAATTAGGTTACCTCAAGTATGATCAATATGTTTTAAAATACAAGTAGGATTCCAGAAGAAACAATATGTTTTTTTTTTTTTTTATTTTTAACTAAAGTGTGAGAAAACCAATTATTGGTGATGCTATAGAGGAGATTTTCAGGTGAATCATTTTCATTTGAGAATGTATGTATGGTTTGTCATTTGGGCTAGCCTCATTTCTGTCATGTTTTCTAGCTTCACATGTTACACTTCCCCTCCCCACTTCACTCTACAATGTAGTCAAACTGGCTTTTGGTCTCTTCCTCAGACATGGTGTTCCATCTCCCAACTCTACAATTCCATGCTTGAAATGTACTTTCTCCTCATTTCCATTTTATAGAATCCTTCTCTTCCTTCTAGCCCAATTAGCATCTTTTAAGTAAAGCTTTTTAAAAATTCTTCCAACTGCTTGTGCCGTCCCTTTATAAATGTCTTTTAAAACAATATTCTATTTATTATTTATGTAATCATATGAATATTTATTGTTTTTCTCATTAAAATATAAATGCTCTGTGAGGAAGGATTATTTCATTCTTTGTATCCACAGCTCCTATCACATACTAGGCAATAAATAAGTGCTTATTAATTGATTTATTGTTTGATTTGACTGAAAGAAATAGGCCTCCTAACTATGAGGTCACAGATCTATTGAAATATATATTTTCAGTGGAATAATCCTTCCATTTTTGAGGGAACAGTGTTTTTTTAAAGGATAATTGCCAGGATGCTGATAAATATCTCTTTGATATCATGGATCATCTTTTCAAAATTTGGATTTAGAATATTGTGAACTTTAGAACCTCTTTTTGTTCATTCTCTGTACAACAAATGGCTCTGCTGTCAATGAAGTGAAAAGATCAGGTAATTATTAACTTTGAATGGCAAGATTAACATATGAAAGACAGCCAGTGAAGGGAATTGTAAGGTTAGGCCTACAAAGACTGAACAAATGTTGGCAGATTGCCTGATCTGTTCTTCTATATGGCAGCCACTGGTGTACTGGGAGTCAGGAGCTCTGGATTCTATTCATAGCCGTATCATTAAGCTACTGGCTGACCATGGGCAAATCATTCTATGGCTTTAAGAATCAGTTTCTTCATTTCCTCACTTCTGTTTTTCACTCTCCTCATTTCCTTCTAGCTCTCTTCCTCCTCCTTTGCCCATCTCCCTTCTTTATTCTGCTCTTTCTTCTCTCTCTTAGCCTTTTTTATTCTAATTTTCCCTTTTTGGTTCTGTTTTTCCTGTTCTCTTTTCTCTTTTCATCCTTTCTGTCCCATTTTCTTCTTTTCTTTTCTTCCTTTACCTTGCTCTTCTCTTTCCCCTTCTTCATACTTTCTTCTCTCTTTCGCCTTTCTTTTCTCCCGTTTCTGTTCCTTGAATTATCTCTCTTTTTTTACTTTTGTTTCTCCTCCAGAGTTTCTTCTTCCTGTCTACTAGTTGATTAACTCCTCTAAGAATAGGGATCTTATACTTGATGCTGGGAAAACTCTTTCCTTTCTCCCTTCTGACCTCTTGCTTTTCCCTATACCCTCAAACTGGGAGGCATAGTGGGGATAGGAATATCACCATACTCTTAGGAGAAGGGTTCTGCTGGCCACCAGCCTAATTTTCCCAAGTTTGAATCTTCTTTCAGTAGGGAGTTTTTTGTATTAAAAGTCAGAACCCTGAAATTCTGATTCCTTGACAGGATTTCCCTTTGTCCATTCTCTATAGTGTTATTGGAGAGCTGGAACAGAATTGGAGCATTTCCGGGTACCCTTCAGTACTCATTTAGCAATCCCATCCCTCTCTCATTCCCCATCTTGGGACAGTAGGTCCAATGGATCTTTCTTCAAGTGGAACCTTGCTAGGCCTGGCCAGCACTATTACTTCCAAATATGGAGCTGTCCCACTTCCCTTGAGGAAAGCAATGTCTCTGAGAATGGTGAGGTTTTGGACAAACCCAACTACAATAATGAATAGAGTGTGGAGCTCTGACACTGAGTAGAATTTCTATGAGGTCCTTGCCATCTATTCACACTGTGGCAGGAGCGAAATCATCTTATCAGATAAGGGCAAGTTACTGGACCATAAGAAGGTGACTGCTCACTACATCAAGTTCTGAACTATGAAAACTTGAATTAGGAAGTAGGTATATAGCCAAATCTCGATGCCAGCCAATTGTAAAGTCCAGGAGATCCAAGACAAGTTATAGGATCAGACAGCTAAGGATAAAGCCTCGAAGAATGTCTACCATATTATTTATACTCAGATCATCTCTGCTAAAGTTTTACTCAATAAAATACCCTTACCCAGGGATCAGCCTACCCAGTCCTAGGGTTTTGACAAGGAACTTTGTCAGGCCAAGCTAAAAGTTCCCATTGTGTGAAACCTTTCCCTTGACAAACCACTGCTGTTTTGTCTTCACTTTCTCTTGCAGGTTTTTCTTGTTGAGTTGTAGGCTAAACTCAACCCCAACATCAAGGATGAAAGCAGCGCTTGCTTTTTTTAGGGGTCTTTGATCATTATGAGAATCTTGAAAACATGATTAATCCCCTGCTCCACCAAAGTCTGCTCCTTTGGCAAATAGGCTATGGAGAAATTAGAGACAGAATATATCTGCTATGAGTATGGCCACTCTGCCTACTGAATTCACCAGTCTCCTCTCTGCGAATATATGTTCAACTTCTTCCAGAAGCTAAAACATCTACCAGAGAAATACATTATGAACAACATATTGGAGAACTTCACTATTCTGCAAATGGTGATCAATGATGTATCCAGTAAATCTTACTGTGTATTACATATGTGTATGAAGTGTCTGTAAGTGAGCATGGAACTCAATATCATATCTATATGCTGGTGAAAGAATAAGAGACTTAGAGATGGAGGACAAGAAGAGACAAGCTGTGTGTGTAAAGGAAAGAAGGGAGATCTTCTCTATACCTGAAGTTCAAAATCAAGAAAAGAATATTTCCCCACCTTCCAAAAAGCAAACATAATCCCCTAACTTCAAAAAAACCCTTCAAGATATTATGCTATTTTTAGAGAAAAAAAATCAGTTTATTCATATGTGAATATGGAACTAAGTGAATTCTAAAACCTCCCCGTACTCCTAACCTCAGATTCTAATAATCTATAATTTGATGTCAGAACAGGAAAGAAGCAATTGGAGCATTGGAGCAATAAGGTACTCTAAAGGAAATAAGCAAAGGTGGAATGTTTTTGTATGGTAATTTGGATTGAGTCCTTTGGGGAAGTAGACTGAGATGACATAGGGGGCTCCTGGTTTAGACTTTTTAGCATATTAGATTGCTAAATAATTTTCTATAAATAGACAAGAATAAAGAAAATATATATGATCTCCTTAGTGTGGGGAATGCCCAAGTGAAGAAAGTTCCTCTACCAGAGTGAATCAGTGAAGGGTGGCCCTTCTTCCACTGATATAGACTGCCAACTAGCATGATTTTGGAGGCTATTCTTGAAGTAATTAGCCAGATGTCACCTAACTTGTATCTATCAGAGGCAAGCCCTGAATCCCTATTTCTAAACCCCAAATCAACCCTCTATTCACTTTTGTTCCTCTCCCTGCCAATAAAGACTAATATAAAATCCAAACTGTAGTTTGGCTGTCACCAGCAAATTAACTACTTGTTTATTTTACTCTTTAAATTTGTGTCATTAGAAATCTTGTTGACTCTTTCTGAATTAATAAAGACAAACATCATGGATGGAGTCTTCTGGGGGGTATTACCTGAGCCTTCCAATGAATAAATTCTGAGCAGCTTGCAAATTACTTCAGACTATTAACAAGCTTACTTAATGTAATCTTTTAGTCAAATCCTTTAGCCTGTTTGATGATGATTGCAATATATGTGCATGCATATACTTATATAATCTATGTGTATAACACATGTATATATATTGGGTACAAAATATGTACATACAGAGACATACATACATATATATCATATATATTTTATGCACATATATATGTCTTACAATATAAGGAATATATTGACTTTTTATAGTCTAATATCCTTTCCTTCATATTAAACTAAAGAGGAACCTTTTTTTGTCTCTAGTAGGACTTATAGAGAATGTAATAACAAAACCCCAATGGTACAATTTGTTTACTACTTTCAGGTTGACAAAGCATTTCCTGCACAAATTCCCAGGAGTGGACTTGAGGAAACTCTTTGAATTTGCTTATTGCTTTAATTTAGGGAAGTTGAAAATTCCTAAATGTTATGGGCCAGAATTTGAAACAAGGTGCTAAGTTAGTGGAATTGATAGAGACAATAATTATCTAATTTAGCATGGTGCTTAACAGTTCTCTAGTTCAGTACATGTACTTAGTACTTACTATACTTCTACAAGATTCACACCTTTAAGAGAGCATATATAAGCTAGGAGCCTCAGCCAGGATTCAGTTGGGGAGATTCAGAAGCCAGAAAAGGCAGTAGGGGAGAACTAGAGAAGACAGAGAAGTGGTGGCAGTCCTCCTGCCTCCCCCACAGAAACTAAGACACATTCAAGAGGACCTCAAGAAGCTGGTAGAGGCAGAGAATACAAAGAAAACATGATGGAAATTAGATAATCATAATTCATCTCATAATTTACTGAATTATGGACAACTGAGCTTACCTCTAGGAATTTTATTTTGAAAGGAATATAAGATGGTGTGAAGTGGAAGGCTGGAACTGGGCAAATAGTGAGTGGAACTTGTGTCTTTTTTCTTAAACTTTACACAGCATGAATGGGATAATGAAGGAATAAGACACTTATTAAGTGCTAATCAAGCATAAAGCATTATGCTCACCACTACTTATATAAATAGAAAAAACAGACTGTGCCTGTCCTCAAGTTTTTTGCATTCTAATGGGAAGGGGGATTCTAACACATAGGCAAGGTTCTGGCTACAAATCGGAAGGAAAAGTCCTGTGGTTTTCACAGTCTAGTGGCAAAGTAGATAGTAACGTTTCTTTAAGTTTATTTCCAATGATAAAATTCATATCAGTTTCTTATGTCGAAGAAGATGTCAGTTATAGAAGTTTAACAAAGAGCCTCATTGTCCCTTGAAAAAATCTCATTCAGAGCCAATCCATGAAGAACACTTCCCCCACATAATGTCAACATTCAAATTCAAAATTTTATAGTATTTCAACTCATGAAAGCTTTTCAGAAATATGGTGCTATAGATCTTCTGGGAGAATATATAAGCCTATATTATCTCACAATTCATGAGCCAGATGGTGAAAAAGGAGGAAAAAAATTAGAAAATCTAATTAGTCATGAAACTTTTCAATATCATTATTCCACGATAGCATAAAATGTATAGAAAATGAAGATGTGGTTGGAACCATATTGAAGTTTGTACTTCATCAAGGCTTCTTCTCACCATGCATCAGAACTTAGTTACATGGTGACTCTGCCTGTTGAAATGTCAGTTGGAAAAGAAAGTCATCTTTTGTGAAGAATTGAATGTATACTTTTGGTTCTGATCACTTCACCCTGATCAACATAATGAGCAGCCTCTATCCTAGAGGGCCATAGATGAAGTAGACTACCTATCTCCTGGCAGAAAAGGGATGGATTCTGAGGGCATAATGAGGTACATTGATGGCCATAGTCAAGGTGAGCATTTATTGGGTTGACTATGTATATTTTAGGAGTATTTTTTTCAAGGGGGTGAGGTTGGGTTTGAAGAGAGAGAAAATAAATACCTGTTAAATGAAAAAAAAAATATAAAAAAAAATTGAAGGTGTAGATCACCAAAAGGGCAATCCAGATCATCCAAAGGGGCATGTAATGGGCCCAAGGAAGCTGAAACTCAGTACATTGAAGGGAAGAAATGTGACAATGGAAAGAGCACCACCACTGGATGATTAACTAGGTTAAATCCTGTCTCTAATGAAAACTATACAAGTAATAAATGAATCCCTAGCTGAATGTATTTTTCTAAAATTGAACAAATCAATTAATCATTTTGGGTCTCAGTTTCCTTAATTATTAAAAAATGAGGGAGTTTACATTCAGTAGCCTCTGAGTCCCTTTTATTCCCTTGATTATGATCTTACCATTAATAGTAATGGAATACACATTATAGAGTCATGAGGAACAAATGAGACAAAATGTTTAAAGCACTTGGTAAACAAAGTGCTATAGAAATGCTGGATATTTCATTATTATGATTAGATGCATCATTAACTGTACCATTGAAAAGATTTCCCTTGTTAAAGTGACTTAAGAGCTTTCAAAGTATATTTCAGAGTGCTTGTATAATTTTCACCAAGATCTGTAATATCTTTTGAATTTCATCTATTTCCAGAAATTCATATTGTTTTAGAGAAATTTTAGCAGTTCCATCACATCAACAGGATAAATGAACATTTATTGGGTAGCTTCTATTGGCAGGGACTGTAGTATTCCTTGACTCCTGCTTGTCTTATCCTATCCTTAAGGATTTTGAAGAAAAGGGGACAAAGATAGGAATAAAACTCAGAGTAGAAAACAAATATGACAGTTGTTTGGTCTATTTTGTTAATTCTCTCTCTCTCTCTCTCTCTCTCTCTCTCTCTCTCTCTCTCTCTCTCTCTCTCTCTCTCCCCTCTCAATCAGTTCAATCAATTAACATTTAGTAAATACTTACTATGCGCCAGATACTAAGTTAGATATTTTATATATCATCTATCTATCTCTATGTCATTCATTACAACTACCTTCCTGCGTAATCTATATCTGAATCTATCTAATTGCTATAATGTTTTATAGAAGGAAAAAAATTTGCCTTGAAATTTAACTTCCCCAAATCCTCAAGGAATGAATCATTGCAGAGAATTCAGTCTTCGACATAGCTGGAGCTTAATCCATGGAAATCTGCATGGAGGTGTAGAGGGGGGTGGAGGTGGTCCGTCACCTACATCCTTCAATTACACCTCCTTGGATGCATAGTTTAACCTTCAAGATAACTGTATTAATATACAGTATAGTAGGCGGGTGTACCAGCCTCCTAATACTACAGAACTGTTCTTCTAGCCTGTTGTTGCTGGTTTCCCTTCTCTCTATTGACATGGATGAGCTGTCTAGTTGGTCTGGATTAATCTGCCTGTGGAGGGCAGTCAGGGTCAAGCCAGCAGGTGGTAGAAAAATGGTGTCATCTTAGTTTATGAAAACAGGATTTGGGCTGAAGCTTGATTTCATAATCTGGAAAACCAAGCCTTGTGGGAAGAGTCTGAAGGGATCTTTGTCAGGGCAGGGTATGGAAGTGGAAAGAGTAGCCACTGGGATATAGCAGAAAAGGCTTTTGATTTGCAATCTAGAAACATTACATTTCTACTTCCAGCTGGGTAGTATTTGTGACCTTGAATGATTAAATCATTTCTGAGCTTGTTTTTTCATCTGTGAAATGGGGCTATTAATAATCATTTTTTTATCTTTTCATAGAATTCCTATGTAGAGCTAAAAGGATACTTAGTGGTCACTGAATCTAGGCCTTCTTTACCATTTTTTTTTTTTTTTGGTGTTATGAATCCTTTTGAATGGGCATCTTTACAGAATGTTTTAAGGGCATAAAACACATAAGATTACAAAGGAAAAAGAATCAAAAAATCTTATTAAAATATTTTTTAAAATTCAGAGTCTAGTTTAACAACCCCTAGATGAACTCACCTTCCATCTGCCTCCTGACTCAGGCCCAGTGCTTTATCCACTGTGCTACCTAGCTACCCTGTATTAGATCTATGTTTTAACATCAGTTTCCTCACCTGTAAAATGGAGCAAATAATAGCATCTATCTCTTTAAGACTATTTCAAGGATTAAACATAATAAGAAAGAAAATAAGCATTTATTAAGCATCTAGTACATGCCAAGTACTATGCTAAGCACTTTACAATGATCTTATTTGATCCTCACAAGAATCCTAGGAGATAAGGTGCTGTTATTATCTTCTTTAACTGGGATAAACAATGTCTAGTCCAGTGTCACATAGCCAGTAAATGTCTGGGGCCATATTTGAATTCAGCAAGATAAGCTATCTTGACTCCAGGCCCAGGTCTGTACCATCCAACTGCCTTCCAAGCTGTTTTTTCCTCAAAAGGTATTGAAACAGTCCTTGATATCTTTTTGCTACAACGCACTAAGGCTCAAATTATTGGGTAGCTTCCTGGTGACCCATGTGCAAAGTTCTGTGGCTTAGGAGTTAACATCTCCTTCCTCATGTTTTTGACTAACATGAATGTCCGAGAGAAGAGAAGATGTTCTCAGCTGAATCAGTGTTATGCTCCTGCTGCCCTTTGTTGCTCTACTATGGCTACATGACATTTTGTTAATTGTCAGATAGCATAGTAATAGTCTTAAGAGCCTGACTGGCAAAGGGAGTAGGGGTGGAATGGGATGCTAGAGAGTCTTCTTTGTAATGAATTCTGCAACGCTTCAGCTTAATGTGAAGATGGAGTGTCCTGTAAATGAAACAACTGGAACTGAGACATTTGTAGCTGGGAGCACTGAATTAACATATTCCATTTTCAGTCACTTACTGGATGCCACACTTAAAGGCAGAAGAGAACAGAAGAGGTATTTCTGAGACATTTCAAAAGACTCCTTTTCTTATAGATTAAAATTGCCTCATGCTAGAAACTGGCTTTGCTTTTTGAAAGAGCAAATGACTCTTGGTGATCTAGGCTATGAAAAAAATGGAAGAAACAGAGCTGTCCTTCTTAATTAACTAATTAGAGAAGTAGGAGCTGAATGGCAAGGCAGCCTGGCATAGCAGAAAGATTGCTATCCCTTAAATCAGGAGTCCTAGCTTCATATGTCACTTTTTAAATCCGGACAATTCACATTACATTATAGAGTCTGTTACCTCATTTATAAAATAAGAGATAATAATGAATACCTGTGTACCACCTTCTTTATAGGAATATTTTTGGGTCCAAATGAAATGTATAAAAACAATTTGAAATCTTAAATTTATAGCAAGTTATCAAAATTATTTTTTAAGTCCCAATTCTACCGTATGTAATCTGACACAACATCCAATAGTCTCTGAAGAATTAAAGCTGTATATCACACAGATGGCAAAGGAGGGACACAGGGGTAGGAGTAAAATGTATTATGAATACAGCAGGCAATTAATGAAAAACTTGGAAGAAAAAAAAACAGTAAAAAAAATTAGCTAGAAAAAGTGTAGTAGGGAGAGAGGATGAGGTAGTCACTTGGAGAAGGCAATGGATTAGAATTCAACAGCCTGATTTCTCTGCTGTTTCTGGTATATAGAATATTCCCTATGTCCAGGGTAACTTCATTTCATACATTGCCCCATGTCTATGGACAGGGAAGTGGTACAATGAATAGAACACTAGGCTTGGAGTCAGGAAGATCTGAACCCAAATTCAGCTTCAGACTCTTACTATCTGTGTGATCTTGGATAAGTCATTTAACCTCTGATTGCCTCATTTCCTCTTTTGTAAAATTGGGGACACAGTAGGGAAGAAATTGGTAAGCCATTCTAATATTTTTACCAAGAAAACCTTATAGTTTTCTTGCAACTTTCTTGAAAAGGTCCATGGGATTACTATAGGATTGGACATAACTGAATAATAACTATCCTCTACCACCCTCTTCTTGAAATGTGCTCCCTCTTAACCTCCACTTTCTAATTTCCCTAGTTTCATTCAAGTCATTTCTCAAATAATATCTTCTTTGGGAAGCCTTTCTTGTTCCTTTGCTCCTCCCAGTTAGTGCCTTCCTTCTGAAATTAATTTCCATTTCATGGGAGGTTTTACATACCCACACACCCACATCCACATATATATCCAAATGTGTGTGTGTATATATATATATATATATATATATATATATATATATATATATACACACACACACAACATATGTATATGTAACATATATGTATATATAATATACAGCATATGTGTGTTTTTATATAACATATACATACACATATATATGCATGATACTGTAAAATTATTGGAAGACATGTATAATTGTTACCTAGTTTGAGTTTGGATACAGATTGGTTACAATTTACCAAAAAAAAATGCAAGATAAATACTATATAACACACACACACAAACACACACACACACATGAAAGTTTTAACTATTTTTTTTTTTTTTGCATATTAGCTTATGAGCTACTTGAGGACAGAAATGTACTTGTGACACCATTTTTGAGAATTATCTGGAACACTTTACTTTCTTTTTAAAAATTTTTTGATGGATGGCAGATAGAAACTATCCTGAGTAAAATCACTCTCCATTTCCTATCCACCTTTACCTCCTACTTTCCTTGACTTCCTTCAAGTCTCAGCTTCTGAAAGATTCTTTGCCCAATCGTTTAAGTTCAGTGCTTTCTCTCTAAAATTACCTACTGCCCCTAGTTTATCCTGTATATATGTTGTTTATATCTATTTTCTTGTCTCTCTTAATAGACCAGGAGTTCCTTGAGAAAAGAGATTGTCTCTTGCCTTTCTTTGTATCCCCCATATTTAGTGTAGTGCCAAGCAAACAATAGAAATCCTAGTTGACTGATTAGTTGATTTGGGTCATGGATTTGAGTTGACTTGAATTGGAAATGGACATGATTTAACTCGAGTGAGACATGTTCTTCAGTATTCTTCTCTGTAAAAAATAAAAGGGTGAATGAAATGACTTCCATCTATCTATCTTTAATCCTAGATTGCTAAGTTACTTGCCTGTCTGATTCTGAATTTCCCCATTAGTTATATGATGGAGTTACACTAAATGGCTTCTGAAGTCTCTCCCTAGTTTAGGACTAGTATCCCATGGTAATGATTTGCTTTGTTCAAGACATGATATGCTATGTTGTAAGATAATTTCTGTCTCTTACATGCTCTGATGTGTTTGAAAATTTCTTTTACTTCTGACGGTATAAGTTACATTTATTCATCCATTAAACAAACATTTATTGGCTCTTTGTGTAGTTGACACTATTAGGCATGAGGATTGGGTATAGTAGGAGCAAGATAATTTGTCTTAAGAGATCTTGCATTTTTTCAAGGTGGAGTGTGTGTGGGGGAGAAGAGAAGAAAGGATATTCCAAAGTTTCTTCCTAGTTCTGGGGGTGGAGCCAAAATGGTAGAGTGAAGCCAGGGAGCTGCTTGAGCTCTCCCAGTTTCCCTCAAAAACCACATGAAACAGAGCCTCTGAGCAGAGTTTGACCGAATGAAACCACTTTGTAGTTCAAGATAGATTGGAAAAACTTCAAGAAAACTCAGTCTCACGGGGGTGAAAAGGGTATTCATCCCAGCTCAGACAGACTTTAGGAAAGCCAGTGAGAGGGTCTTAATTACAGGAAATCAGCAACTGCGACCCTCAGGCCTGGCTCAGTAGAGCTACTGGGACAGCCTTTAGTCCTGGCTCAGAAGGCAAACTGGGAAACCAGCCTGTTTCCTGAAAAAAGCAGGCTAGCTACCCCATGCAAACATAGGGGGCCTCTGTGCTCAAAGCCAAGGCTCAGAACTGCACAGGAAGCTTGGGACAGCTCTCCCTTTATCTCAGGAGGAGAGCTTAACCATAAAAGTAAAAAAAAAAAAAAAAAAAAAAAAAAAAAAAAAAAAAAAAAAGAAATGCCAAAAAGAAAGGGAAAGAAAATGAGCAAGAAACAGAAAAGAACCTTGACTATAGAAAGCTACTAGGATGACAGGGCAGACCAACCCACAAAGTCAGATGAACATAAAATGTCCACAGGGGAAATGTCAACCTGTGATATAAACTGGTCGCAAGGCCAAAGAGGCTTCTTGGAAGTGCTTATAAAAGACTTTGAAAGGCAAATAAGAGAGGTAGAAGAAAAAAATTAGAAAAGAAATGAGAGTCATAGAAGAGAGTCAACAGCTTGGAAAAGGAAGGCAATTCCTTAAAAAATATAATTGGCTGGCCAAATGCAAAAAAAAAAAAATCCATTGAAGAGAACTCGAATTAACCAATCAGAAAAAGACATACAAAAGCTAACCAAAGAAAATCACACATTAAAAAACTAGAATGGAGCAAATGGAAGGTAATGACTCTATAAGACATGAAGATCAGTCAAACAAATTAAGAAGAATGAAAAAAATGGGAGAAAATGGGAAATACCTCATTATAAATATAATGGACCTGGAAAATAGATCCAGAAGAGACAATTTAAAAATTGTTGGTTTATCTGAAGACCATAACCAACAAGAAGCAACAGCTCTTTGATGAAATAAGAGATTTTAATCATTTCTTTTGAAAAAGAACAGAACTAAACAAAATTCATTCTACAAACTAGGACTTAAAAGAAGCATACATACATATTATTTAAAGGTTAAACTGTTTACATCCCTAGATGGGAAAATGATATCTCTTGAAAACTGTATCTGTTACTGGGGCAGACAGAGGGGAGGCATCATATGGACAGAGGGTGTGGTTGTGAATGGAATCTGATAAGATGATATCAAAGAAAAATATATTAACAGTTTGAAAAAGATGTGTACTGGAGAAGAGGAAAGGGGAGTATAATGGGATAAATTGGATCACCTGAAGAGGCACAACCTATAGACGTATAACAATTGAGGGAAGAAGAGAAGGGGTTGAGCATTGACTGAAGCTTTATCTTATAAGTTTTGGTTCTAAGAGGGAATAACTTAAGCATTCAGCTGGATATAGAAATTTATCTAACCTGATAAAGAAGTAAAGGGATGGAAAAAGGGAGGGGTAGGATAGCAGGAAGGGCAGAAATATTAGATAAAGTAGTGAGTGGGTTAGGGAGAAAATAGATTGGAGGGAAATACAGAGCTGGTCATAACAGTGAATGTCAATGAGATGAACTCACTCATAAAATGGAAGCAAATAGGAGAGATAAAAAAAAAAGCCTACAATACATTGTTTACATTTGATACAGAGAGACACATACAAAGTAAAGATAAAAGGTTAGAACAGAATTTATTATGTTTCAGCTGAAGTTTAAAAAAAAAACAAGGATAGCAATTCTGATCTCAGATAAAGCAAAAGTAAAAATAGATCTAATCAAAAGAGATGAGAAAGGAAATAACATCTTGATAAAGGTTATTGAAAACAATGAAGTAGAAACAATATTAAATATATAAATACCAAGTGGTAGAGCATAAAATTCCTAGGGAAGATATTAAGTCACAGGAAAAGAGAGAAAAACTATATTAGTGTGGGACCTCAACTTTTTCCTCTCAGAATCAGACAAATTAAATCACAAAATAAACAAGAAAGAAACTAGGGATGTTAATAGGATCCTAGAAAACCTAGAAATAGATATGATAGAACTCTGGAGAAAATTAAATAGAGACAGAAAGGAATATACTTTTTTCTCAGTAGTATATTGCACCTGCACAAAAAAATTGACCATATATTAGAGCACAAAATCCTCACAATCAAATGCAGAAAAGCAGAAATAGTAAATGCTTCCTTTTCAGACTACAACGGCATATGAATTATAGTCAATAAATGGTCCTGGAAAGACAGACTAAAAATTAGTTGGAAATTAAATAATCAAATTCTAAAAAAAAGAATGAGTCAAATAACGAATCACAGAAACAATAAGTAATTTCATATAAGAGAATGACAATGAGACAATATACTCACACCTATGAGATGCAGCCAATGTAATTCTCAGGGGAAGTCTTGTATCTCTAAATAGCTATATTAATAAAATAGACAAAGAAGAGATCAATAAATTAGGTCTGCAACTAAAAAAGCTAGAAAAAAATTAAAACTCATAATTAAATACCAAATTAGAAATTCTGAAACTCAAAGGAGAGATAAATAAAATTGAGGCTAAGAAAACTATTGAACTAATTAATAAAACTAAGAGTTGGTTTTGTGAAAACAACAACAACAAAATAAATAAGCCTTTGGGTAATTTGATTAGAAAAAGGAAAGAAAAAAAAATCACCAGCATCAAAAATGAAAAGGGTGAACTTACCATGAATGAAAAACAAATTAAGGCAATAATTAACAATTATTTTGCCTAACTGTATGACAGCAAATCCAACAATCTTACCAAATTGGATGAATATTTACAAATGTATAAAATTTCCAGATTAACAGAAGAGGAAATAAATTAATTAAATAGTCCCATTTTAGAAAAAGAAATTGAACAAGCTATTAATGTATTCCCTAAGAAAAAATCTCCAGGGCCAGATGGATTCACAAGTGAATTCTACCAAACATTTAAAGAACTAATTCCAGTAATATGTAAATTATTTGGAAAAATAGGTAATGAAGGAGTCCTGCCAAATTCCTTCTGACACACATATGGTACTGATATCTAAACGAAGAAGAGCCAAAGCAGAGAAAGAAAATTACAAACCAATCTCCATAATGAATATTGATGCAAAAAATTTAAATAAAATATTAGCAAAGAGATTACAGCAATTTATCAGTAAGATAATACACTATAACCAAGTGGGATTTGTACCAGAAATGCAGGGCTGTTCAATATCGGGAAAATATCATTTTTTAATTGGCCATATCAACAACAAAATCAACAGGAATCATATGATAATCTCAACAGATGCAGAAAAAAGCTTGTGACAAAATACAGTACCCAATTCCTATTGAAAACACTGGAGAGTATAGTGATAAAGGGAGCTTTCCTTAAAATAAGAAGTAGTGTCTATCTAAAACCAACAGCAAGAATTATTTGTAATGGAGAGAAGTAAGATCAGGGGTGAAACAAGAATGCCCATTATTGGGGTAGTTAAGTGGCACAGTAGATAGAGCACCAGTCCTGAAATCAGGAGGACCCGAGTTCAAATCTGGCCTTAGACACAATACTTCCTAGTTGTGTGACCCTGGGCAAGACACAACTCCAATTGCCTTAGCAAAAAACAAAACAAAACAAGAATGCCCATTATCACCACTCTTATTTAATAGTGTACTAGAAATGTTGGCTTTAGCAATAAGGAAAAAAAAGAAATTAAAGGAATTAGAATAGACAATGAGGAAATAAAACTATCACTCTTTACAAATGATATGATGATGTACTTAGAGAATCCTAAAAAATCATCCAAAAACCCACTGGAAACAATTCACACAGTTTTGGCAAAGTTGCAGGATATAAAATAAACCCACACAAATTATCAACATTTTTATATATTACTGACAAAGCTCATTAGCAAGAGAGAGAGAGAAATTCCTTTTAAAATTACTACTGATAAAATAAAATACTTGGGGGTCTACCTGCCAAGACAAACCCAAGAATTATATGCACAAAATTACAAAACATTTTCACACAAATAAAGTCAGATCTAACCATTTGGAAAAATATCAACTTCTCATGGGTAGAGTGAGTTAATATAATAAAAATGACAATTCTGCCTAAATTGGTCTATTTGTTCAGTGCCATATCAAACTGTCAAAAATTATTTAATAGAACTAGAAAAAAACAATAACAAAATCCATCTGGAAGAACAAAAAGTCAAAAATATCAAGGGATTTGATGGAAAAAAGAGTAAGGATGGTGTCTTAGCAGTACCAAACTTCAAACTATATTATAAAGCAATTGTCATTTAAAAATAAACAAAAAAAAATTGATACTGGCTAAGAAATAGAGTGGTGGATCAGTGGAATGGATTATATACACATGACTCAATAATCAAGGCCTGTAATAATCTAGTATTTGATAATCCCCCAAACTCCAACTTCTAGAACAAAAACTCACTATTTCCAATAATTGCTAGAAATTAATGTTACAAACTCGGCATAGACCTACATCTCACATCCCATACCAAAATAAGGTCAAAATGGGTACCTGATTTGAGCATAAAGGATGATACCATAAGCAAATTAGGAGAGCAAAGGATAATTTCCCTATCACATCTTTGCTGAAGAGAGGAATTTATGACCAAACAAGAACTAGAGAACATTATGAAAGGCAAAATGAACAACTTTGATTACATTAAATTAAAATGTTTTGGCACAAGCAAAACAAATTGAAACAAGATCCAAAGGAAAATTCAAAACTGGGGAAAAATTATAGCCACTGTTTCTGGTAAAGATGTCATTTCTAAATTATATAAGGAACTGTGTCAAATTTATTAGAATGCAAATCATTCTCCACTTGATAAATGGTCAAAATATATGAACAGATAATTTTAAGATGATGAAATTAAAGCCATTTATAGTCATATGAAATAATGCTCTAAATTATTATTGATTAGGTAAATGCAAATTAAAACAATTCTGAAGTACCATCTCACACCTCTCAGATTGGCTAAGATGACACGAAAAGATTATGATAAGTGCTGGTGGGGATGTGGGAAAATTGGGACACTAATGCATTGTGAATAGAGTTGTGAAATGATCCAACCATTGTGGAGAGCATTCTAGAACTGTGCTCAAAGGGTTATAAAACCCTCTGACTCAACAATGTTATTACAGGTTTTGTTATTTCCCAAGTAAACCATAAAGGAGGGAAAAGGACCCACATGTGCAAAAAAAATATTTTTATCAGTTCTGTTTTTTGGTAGCAAAGATTTGGAAAATGAGAGATGCCTATCAGTTGGGGGATGACTGAATAAGCAATGTTATATGAAGATCATGGAATATTATTGTTCTATAAAAATGGTAAACAAGCTGACTTTAGAAAGGCCTAGAAAGATTTACACAAACTGATGCTGACCAGAACAAGCAGAACCAGGGATAATTGTTCTGATTTTTCTTTCCCAACATGATTCATAAGGCAACGTGTATTAAAATAAATTCAAACTTTTGTGAAAAATATCATATACTATCTTAATGTTTATTTTTGACTGTTAAAAAGTTTTTCTTTATTTTTTGGATTATCTTCTAAAAAAAGTTTCTTCCTAATCTATCTAACCTTCAAAAATCCTAGTTAGAGAAGGATGGAGAAGGAAATTGAGAGACCCTTTGCCATTAACAGAGTTTTCTATACTGGCCATACCTTCTGTTTGAAATGAGCCAAGCTGGAGATGTGATCATACCAAGCTTTTATTTTGCTTCTGACATTACAAGAGATGTGCTTGGAGGCATTTATGAATTGCAGAGCTCCTCCTGTATGTTAATTGTGGTTGACAGTGTTCTGTAAAAGTGACAGTGCCAAATATAGTCTGAAGTAAACCAAGACATTGCCCTCAGGATGTGCAAATCACATTTTGCTTTCCTCCTGGGGTGGCCTTGCCTTAGTACATTCAAAGAACATGGAAAAGTACAACCAGATTTTGGAACTCAGAGATGGGTTTTAAACATGTAAGAGGAGTACAAGATAATGGAAGTGTCTGTGTATTAATGTCAGAATGATTTTCAAATATATATGTATATGTGTCTGTGTATGCATGTGTATATATATATATATATATATATATACACACACACAAACATGTTCACAGTATAAATATATATGTATATGTGTATTATATGCACAAACAATACATACACGTACACACATGCACATATAAACATACTTACTTGCATATTTGTGTGTATATGTCCATGTGTACATATGCATATATTAACACATATAAATGAATGTATCACACAAATGTATATATATATATATATATATACATACATACATGTATATGCTCTGCATGTATATATGTATGGGGTCTAAAAATTGTTAAAGCAATTGTTCAGAATTTTATTATTAATTTCTCTTCTCCATTTTTTCCCCTACTTGTCTTACTTGGTTTTAAAAATTCTTTTTGAACTCTTCCATAACCTGATACCATTAAATTTTTCTTGAAAGCTTTAGATGTAGCAACTTTGACTTTTTTATTTTCTTCTCCATGTGTGCTAGTAGTAATTTTTTGCCCTGGGACTGCCACTCAGGACAGTGACCCTGCTTTGAGGATGGGAAAAGCAACAGAGTTCTGCTTCAGTGTAAGTAAGAAAAGAGACTCCTATAATCTTGTCTTGTGCATGTATGGATTGTGTGGTTTGGAAAACTCAACTGGTGCCACTAAGTCAGTCATCAAGAGACCTGCTTCTGCTTTGCTGGAGCCAGGTCTTTGCTGGTATGGTTGATGTTAGCTTGCCTCCACTTTCACCCTGGTTCAGCAGACCTTTACTGTCAATCTTCTAAATTATCTTGGGAGGGAAAATGGTTTCATTTTATCTTTTTTGAGGGGTCTGATGTTCTAGAATTTGTTAAAAGTCATTATTTAAAGGTATTTCAAGAGGTTTGAGGTAGTGCTCAGGCAAGTTCCTGAATTTACTACATCATCTTGGCTTCTTCTTTTGGAAGGTCCATTTTCATAGTATCATCCCCTAAAGCTTGGGAAGACTTTCATACTCTGCACAAAAAGTGACATGTTGCTAGAGTCATTGGTATTTAGAAGTCTTGAACTCTTCATGTGTAGATGAATGATAAGAGAGAAAATTGTGCTTTAGAATTCTGAATCTAATGTTCTTGAAATTCCATTGTGAAACGAAGGAAGAGAAATTGCCCCTACACTGAACAAATATTCCCATTGATCATTAAAAGAATCACAGAATCATAGTTTGAAAGATAGGAAAAATATTAGATGTTAGAGGTGATAGAATGTATTTTTTTTTCATTTTAAGGATGATGAAACTAAATAACAGAGGGTTAAGTTCTTTACACAGGGTCACATGGCTAGTAAATGTCTAAGACAAAGTTTGAACCATTTGTCAGTCTTCCTGATTGTGAATCCAATACTATCCACTCTGCAGATGTTCAACTTGGAAAAATAAATAAGAATGAACAAATAATAATGTTATTGATTTGTAATATTCTCTTCTCTAAAATATAATCTTCTTTGTGAGCAGGTTTCTTGGTGGTGGTGGTGGGGCTTCTGGAAGCAGCTTTCATTTCAGTTCAGTGTAATAATCACCTCAAATGCAGCCAGGAGTTAAAGTCCAAATCCTTTATTGTCTCCATCTAAGTCTTGAGCTTCCTTGGGCCTGGTTAGCCTTCTTAGAGACCTATCTTTCTCCTTGGTCCCAAGAGCTTCTGCTGATCCTTTGCCTCTGCCAGCTTCAGCCTCCAGCCAGCACAAAGGTGGAAGATGGAATTAATCTGTCTCCTCCTCTGAGAGTGGGCTTGTGTGTCTGGCCCTGAGGGCTTCTTGCTTATATGCTGTACACTGAGTACCCACCCATCATTATGTCGCTAGGAAACCATTATTTGTTGTAGAATTAAATCACTGTCTCAATTCCACTTAGTACCTTGTTTCAAGTTCTGGCCCATAACATCTCCTTGTAGGATCAGATCAATCATACTGAACCATGCTAAATTAGATAATTATTGTCTCTATCAATTCCATTGTCTTAGTAAGAATCATATAAGAATCATAACAACTTATCATGACTGTTGTTGTTGACTTGTATCAGTCATATCTGGCTCTTTGTGATTCCATTTGGAGTTTTCTTGGCAAAGATACTTGAGTATTTTGTCATTTTCTTTTCCAAATCATTTTATAAATAAGAAAAGTAAGGCAAAAAGAATCAAGTGGTTTACCCATGATCACACAAATAATAAGTGTCTGAGGCCAGATGTGAACTTTGATTCTTCTGATTCCTGGGTTGGCACTCTACTCACTATGCTACCTAACTATCTTTATAGTAACAAAAATAATTTAATCATAGCTATGTTTTGAATTTAATTCATTTAACTGAAAATTATCACAAAGTACATTTAGTTTTTGTGTTGATGTTCAGTGTTTATAAAAACTTAAAAAAAAATAAATGAAGTGGCTTGTGAATCCATTTTCCTCGGAAGTCAGTCACTCTTATTTCCTTTGATGGCTGAAATGCTGATAGTGACCTATTTGTTGGCAATGCCATTTACTTCTTGGGTCATAATTTGCTATGACATGATTAACACAGTTCCTGCTGAGTCACCTGCTGTGACAACTTCACTCCCAGAAATGTTGGTCTTTAACACAGCCTGAGTTTTCCATAAAATAATCTTTCAGGCCATAATTGTTTTTGCAAGTTTCATTTTACTAGCGAATAAAGGGCATTTTATTAGCTTTCATAGGTTATTCATTCTTCATAATGAATAGAAAAAATTGAAGAGAAATAGATGATAACATTGCCTTTTGATCACTAGGATCAAAAAGAGGCGGTATGACACAATGAGAAGAGAGTTAGGATGATAGGGATTCTAATCTCAACTGAGACACACACTTGTTCTGTAACTCTTGGCAAGTCACTTAACTTCATGGTGCCCTAGCCAATATGCATTTATTAAGCATCTACTGGGACAGCTAAGATGTGTCATAATTCATAGATAGGATCTATGCCTTGGGATCATCTTCACAAATTCAAATCTGGCCTCATACGTTTACTAGCTGTGTGATCTTAGGCAAGTTACTTCATATTTGCCTCAATTTTCTCATCTGTAAAATGAGCTGGAGAAGGAAATGGTAAACGAATCCAGTATCTTGGCCAAGAAAGCCCCGAATGAGATCATGAAGAGTTGGTTATGACTGAGAACAACTCAATAACAACCATGGTGACTATATGCCAGGTACCAATGCTGAGATGTCATAACTTTGAACTATTTTAGAGGATCCATGGAAGTGGGCAGAGTATCTATATGCACATGCAATGGAATTTCCACATATGAGTCGATTCTCTCGACATTCTTTGAAAATTACATGTTTTGAATATTCCATTTCTCAGCATGAATCCATTTAGACATCCTTAGACACTCAAAGAATGCTGTTATGTGGTCTCTTTGTCTCCAAAATTAATATTATCGGGATGTTTTTGTTCTGAGGGCATAGCCGGGGAGGGGGATATCTGGACTTATGATTTCATTGACATAGGGAGTTCTAAGGAGAGAAAGTCTCTTCACCAAAATATATCACTTAATAGGGTCTGAAATGCAAGGCTATCTCCACAGAATCTAGTGAGTTTTGGTTAGGCAGTGTGCCTAAAAATTCAATAACTGCTACTGGGCAAATAGTAGTGCCTGATGATACCCATTAACTGGGCATAGGCCCAAATAATGGATGTGAAAGCACTTTGTAACCATCAAGAACCATATAAATGTGTGGGTTATTTATTATTGCCATGCAAGCCAGCCAATGCTGCTGTAAAAATGGAACCTTTTAAAAATAACAATATTATATCCTCTACAATTTCTAGTCACAAACTTTATGTATGTTTTAAAACCTTATTAATTTTCTGGCTTTATATATGTATGATTTTTTTCCCTCACAGTCTCCAAAGAATTCAAACTGTGGGTGACCTAAAAGTTAATGGAGAAATGCATAATAGATATATAGAGACTGTGGCATATTTCCAGCAGTGGCTTATATACAAGAAAAGGTATAAAATGTATCACTCAGGAAATATGCAATAAGAAAAGGAGGTAGGCTGGTCGTTTAGCGAGAGTAAGGAATAATAAATAGACAGCCTGAGTGATGCTTAACTTGCAGAATATTAGAAAACCTACAAGAAGCTTCCTCCAGGGCATATGGGAACCTCTATGGAGCATTAATGGACAGACCTGGACCAGAATTGCATAGAATGGGTGACTGGATCATTCCTCCTAGGACAGACCAGGAAAGTAAAATACAGTCTTCCCTTTGACTCTAAAAACCCTTCAAAATCTTTTCTCAGTCTTTTTTCCAATGATTCCTCCATTTCTGAAATATTCTTGTTCCTTGCTTCTGCTTCTCAGAATGCCTTTCTTCAGTGCTCTATTCATCTGAATAATGCCTCTGACCTAAAATCCATCTTGATCTCCCTCTAGTCATTAGTAATATATATATATGTATCCTTGTATGTGTTTCTATACTTATGTATGCCTAGATAAATATATATACACATTTATGTATGTATATTTGTATGTATATATAATGTGAATACATATTTCTGCTTCTGCTATTTTACTTTCAGAATATAAACTCCTTAAAGGCAAGAACTGTTTCATTTGGTTCTTATTTTTTTAGTTCTGCTACATGCTTGGTACATAGTGGGCATTTAATAAATGCTTGTTGATTGTGTTTGTTGAGTGTGTGAATGAATGCTCTGTTCCATGGATTGCAGTGTTATCATTCATAGAGTTGTAAAGGATTTTGTAGATCAATGAATTTAACCCCTCAGTTTACAAATGAAGGACTGAGACTCAGAGAGCCTAAGATCACACAAATCACAGAGGGCAGAGCTGGCATTCATAGGATTTAGAAGTAGGAGCTTTTCTCCCTAAGCTCTTATTTTCATTATGAGTATGAATACAAGGAAATAGGGCAAGAAAAATGTAATATCATAAAACCAGAGCTGGAAAGGAACTCAGAGGCTGTTTCAGCTAAGCCTTTCATTTCATAGATGAAAATCTGTGGTTCAGTGAGGTCCTCAGTCATAGAGTCATAAGATTAGAGCTAGAACTGTGCCTCCATAGACAATTTGAAAATTGAAGCCAACATATAGAAAATATTAGAAAAAAATGCAATCATAGACTAATAGAAGGTCAGAGCTTGAAAGTACCTTAGAACATGCATTTATCCTGTCTCCTCATTTGCAGATAAGGAAGGGAGGGCCCAGCAAGAAGCAATTTATCCAAAGTCATAAGCCACATTAATGTTAAAGTTAGGACTAGAATACCTAGGTGCAGATTAAGAAATTGCCCCCCAAAATTCATGAATTATCCCTTGAATAATTAAACTCTCTCCTTAGTTTTTTTTTTTTTTTTTTACTTTTGGATAGATACACACATGTACATATTCATGTATAAGTACATGATATATGTTTTCCTTCTGTAAAACCCTTATTTTTCATTGTAGTATTTCTAAGTAAGTGATTTGAAGCTGAACATAAGAAGCCCTAGAGCAGCATTTTTTTTTTTTGCATCCCAGATAATCACCTACTGAGAACAGAGCATCCTAAGTCAACTCCAGACTTCCCACTCAGAAATCATTTAATCCATCTCCTAAAAGGGAATTTCATTCTTGGGAATAAGGCTTCTCCTAGATTTTCTACTTTATGTCTCTGTTTTGCTCCTTCATCTTCCAGGTTGGAAACAGAGGTACAAAAAAATCAGACTGTTTTTTTTTTTTTTAAATTCTGTCTTTGGAACTAACTCCAGTGTTTTCCTTCCATTGATTAAAATATGTCCTTAGGCACAAAGCTTCTAACTCAATTAACTGTCCCTTTCTATTTCATCTATGAAGTAAAGGACCTCTAGTTTTGCATGCTTTGGCATAATTGCTTCTACTTTGGACAAATACTTTTTTATAAAGTCAACTTTTTTCCCCATTATGAAGGGGGCCAGGGAAGACAGAGAAGTAAGCAAGAAATACACTTCAAGAAGTAAGTGTCAAGGGAGATATGGATCCATGATTGAGGATCATTAAACATAGGTCCCACTCACAGCTGTGATTCTGGGCTTTAAAAGTTCCAGCCACTTTGGTTCCAACTTGGTTGATAGTTTGGACCTGTTTTTTGTTCAATTCTATTAGAATCTCCTGGATCCTGATGATGAATCACCTCTCCTTTAATAAAATGGAACATTATTCTGGTGAAGTAGAATTGCTGCATTTGAAGTCAGATGAGATCAATTGAACCTTGAACAATGGGTGCTCTGGGGGAAAATGTAGCCATGGCACACTTCCCACCTCCCTGCCCCACATTCAATAGTATTTTATTTTTTCCTCAATTACATGTACCGGTAATTTTCAACTTTCATTTTGGATTTTGAGTGCCAAAATTTTTTCCATTCATCCCTTCCTTCCCTCTCCCCCTCCCTAACACAGCAAGTCATTTGATATAGGTTATGTACAGTCATGTTAAACATATTTGCATATGAGTCATTTTGTAAAAGAAAAATCAAAATAAAAGGGAAAAGCTACAAGAAAAAAACAACAAAAAAGTGAAAACAGTATGTTTTGATCTGCATTGTCTCCATATTTCTTTTCTGGATGTGGATGGCAACATCATGAATTTTTTGCAATTGTCTTGGATCACTGTGTTGCTGAGAAAAGCTCAGTCTTTCATAGTTATCATCACACAACTGTTGCTATTACTATGTATGTTTTTTTTTTTTGTTGTTGTTGTTGTTTCTGCTTACTTTACTCAGCATCAGTTCATGTAAGTTTTCCAAGATATACTTTCAAATGTAATCTGCATATTAAAATTTTCTCCTTCATTTTCTTAAATATAGAAATAACAAAACAATAAAGAAAATCCCAATTGTAGCATTTGCTGCTCTCTGAGGTGTAAATGCTGCAGTTTCATAATTAGGTCTCCTGAGCCACTCTATCAACTGGATATTTAGCATACCGGTGCTCCAATTAACAAGCATATATCAAGAGCCTCCATGTGCTACATGATGTTTTGGGTGATAGGCATACAAAAGCAAAATTCAAATAGTCTTTGCCCTCAGGGAGCTTCGATTTTTTGAGGAGTTAGTTCTTCAAAGCCCAGAATCTAATCACAGAAATAGAATTAATGATAAAATTATAAAATATAAAATTAATTATAAAATAAAATAAATTATGAAATAAATTTTAAAATTGGAAATATACCAAGTAATATCTTCATTATGTGAAAACAATTTCTTTCAGTGATTAAGACCAGTCATTAGTTGAAGAATGATATGGTTATCATGTCACCTTTAAAAACAAATCCAAATAAAAGCAGGAGAGGAAGAGACTCTCAGGTCCTGCCTGGTGGGAAGATTGGAAGATGGAAGGATCTGGTGAAAGGGAGTCAGTGAGTAGTCTTTTGCTGATGGGAGAACAATGGATATCTGAGAGAAACTTACCAAGTAAGATTTGAGCATGAGCTTTGAAGGAGTCTGAAGCCTTAGACAAGTCCTTAAACCTCTTTGAACCTCTATTTGCCTTTCTGTACAAAATGGGGGCTGGATTTGAGGAGTTTTCTTTAATAAATTTGATTAACCTTTGTCTGAGGTTTTTGAAATTATCTTGTACTATAAAAGATGGGTATGCTCTTTGACACCTTGTAAAGAATTTATCCAATAGCTGACAATTACAGAGCATTTCAAAGTTCGTAAAGCATGTTATAACTTGTGAAGTGGTATTATTATCCCTGTTTTGCAGACGGGGAAACTGAGTCAAAGAGTACTTAAGTGACTTGCTCAGAGTCACACAGTTAATAAAGGCATGAAGCAGAATTTAAATCTAGATCATCCATATTCTTAGTTCTATGCTCTAGCTACTATTCCATACTCCAAGAGGATGAAGGCAAGTCTAGATTGATACTAGAAACATACTATCTCAAGATAAATTATCTGGTTCGGAGAGACTTACTTGTGTCTCCTAAGGGAGACATTTTAGTGACTAGGGTTGTTTTCAAGTTGATTCTGGTGGCAAGGATTCATGAGAGAACAGACTCTTGTCGGAGGAGATGCCATTCCTTTTTGACTATTAATTGTTAAGAGGATGTTCTAGCGTATGGTGGAGGAGATTCAAGTTCTGGGAAATAGAGGAAGGGAGGATGGTTAAGATAATTGAGGAAGCTTATGCATGTACAAAATCCTGACAAAATCCTCTAATGCCTCCCTTGGAGAACAAACACATGGGAGTTGCATCTGGCTACTCATAGCTTTCTAAGCACAGAGTCAGACCCAGAAAAATCAAAAGTGAATTTTCCCAAGCTACAAAATGGGACAATGATGGAATATCAAGATATCTCCACCTGGTTTTGTCTACATGTCTCAATAGGAGAGCTTAATGACAGCATTCTCATGTATCAGGGAGGGAATTTCTAAAAGGAATGCCTAATTAATATGATTCTACAAGGAAGAAGTTTTTCAGTAGTAGGGTCTAGGAAGAGCTGGGGGCAGTGCTAGCCTTTAGGATTGCCTTTTGAGCAATTACAGGTTTAGGGACCTAGATATAAAATGAGAAGGGTAATAAATAGTGTAAATCTGGGGAGATGGTTGCCCTTTTAGCAGCCCAAAATGTCTTTTGCCTTTTGGGGGAATTCAAACTAATAGGCTTGGAGTCTAAAGTAGGTGAGATTGTTAAAGACCCTCTGGAAGAGAGGGATTTCATTATAATATCAAGCTGTCATCCTGCTAGCAACCTCAAGTTCAGCTCTCAGGGTATTTTGTGTATTTTCTGCACCTATTTATAGTATTCTGTGAGTCCTTTGAAACAGCTGCATTTTCGTGAGGGAAAATAAAAGTTATCTACTATGTAATATGCATTTGTTACTTTGAGAGCTTGTGAGACCTTGTTACCTGCAACTGTGGAAGCCAAGTCTCAAGGAGATATTTGGAGATCTCCCAGAGTAAATCCCTCTAGATTCAGAGCTTAATGAGCCAAAAAAGAAAATGTTCTTTTAGTTTTTTTTTTCCTATATCAAATTTTGTCTATTTATGCCCTGGGCTTGAGGGATGAGGAAGATGAGAGGTGGCATGGCCCTGTACTATACATAAAATGAGTGCAGGGTACTTGTCCTGCCTACTCCACAGAATACTTGTGAGGATCAATTTAAAGACAGTTTGTCAACATTAAAACTAAAAGCATAAGGGCAACTATTGTCATTATAAAACAAGAGTTTCTCACCAGTTCCAAATGTGTATTAAACCTCATCAGTTCCTATAACACTCCTTCCAGGTGACAATACTGCCTTTTTCACTGCCAGAAAAAAAAAAATAACAGAAATCTTGGAATTGTTTGCAATGATGAATTTGTTGTCAGGAAACCTTTGTTCCAAGTTGCCTTCTCCCACTTTGTAGAAGATCTGTGTCTGGTCAAGTCACTTAAACTTTCTTAGCCATCTCTAAAATGAGAGGGTTAAATGAAATGACCTCAAATTCCAAATGCATGCTGCTCTTAGTCTATTATGGGTAAAACTATTGGTGCCGCCACAAACCAGAATGAGAAACAAGACCCTAAATCAAATCCATAAACCAAATACAATATCATAAATTTAGGAACGAACAAGGGTTTATTGAACTGATCAGCAAGGGATTCCCACCTGAAAGGGTAGAACCTTTCTGAAAGAACAAAAGGACAAAGATAGGAGGTAAATTGGATATGGGATACAGTTGGATTAGACAGAAATGTTTCTGGGAGACTTACAGGGTAGGAAAAGGGATGTGGGTTTCTTTGTTTGGACAGACTCGTTACTGGGCTAGTAAAAGGAAAGACTCTTCTTTAGTTTAGCTATTTTTTGTGCCCTAATAGATAGAATTGTCCCTGCTGTTTCATCAGTGTGAAAGGGGGGGAGGAAAAGGGGGACAAACAAGGTCAAGAGCAAGATAGGTGAATGAAGACAAAATAGATTTACTTTGATTTTTTTTCTAGCACATACTTGGGTTAGGCTTTGAGGCACCCCTTTATTAGTTGTAATTACAAAATTAGCATCAAGAATAAAGAATATAAGTTCATTTATGTGAGCATATGTGTATATCTACCTATATAGACACAGATAGACTTATGTATATACATGTATTGTGATTAGAATTTATGTGCAAACATACATGAAGATGAGCATTTGAATTACAATTATTTTAAAATCCATTAAAACCTGCTCCCATCCTATGTTTTAAGGCTCTACTATGCAGCAAAAATAAAGTTAAATGCTGTGCCTGTAAGCCCATTTTCCTCAGAAGTTATGTGAATTTTATTGAGAGAATTAGCATAGCATGATGATTTTTAGGAATGCATAGGTTGTATTATAGTATAATCGACCACATATAATTTTATTATACATGGTTGTTTGCTGGTTGTTTCCCTATTAGACTTTAAGCTTCTTAAGAAGATGCATTTTATATATCTAGTACTTTGAAAAAAACCTGACGCATAGCTTAGTAAATGCTACTGACTGCTTGTAGAGGTATAGAATAATAACAAAATCTTAGGCTTAGAGTCAGCAAAACCTGAGTTATAATTAAATCTTTCATGAACAAGTCATGTAATATCTGTATCTCAGAAATGTCCCTGGAACGCATCTATAAAATCATTGATTATTACAATGTGCATGAGTGAAGGTAGTTCCTAGACTAGGAGTTCCTTAGGTTGATGAAACCATAACTGATGGATATGTATTTACTATACCCATACTGCTTCCCACATAGTATGTGTCTAATCAATATTTGTTGTATTGGATTTTTCTGAGGGTGGAACAGAGCGGCAATTTAAGGCTGTTTTTAAGCTTATTCAGTTGACATTCTTTCAAGTAATTGTTCACAAACACCAGAAGATAATCAGGGTTAAGTTCCAAGCTCTCTCTGACTGTCAGAAACCTGGTTGCCTCTTATCTTTAGTTCTGTCCTTTCAGGAGGGGGAATACTTCTCTCCCTCTAGTCTAGATGTTCAATCAGCCTATTTTGTTGTCTATTCTTATACTATTAGATAAATATCCTTCATTTCTGACCCCGTCTTTTCCTAATTGATTTGTCTTTAATTCAAGAGCACACTGTGATAAAAAATAATAGCGATTAAACTAAAAGTGATACAGGAAATAGTGTCATTCACAAGTAAGAAAGATAGAAACTTACCCCAAAGATCACTTGTAGGTTATGCCCAGGTTATGTCCTAAACACTGAGTAGTGTTTCCTTTCACTCACCTGACTGTAGCACTTGGAGTTAAATTAGGTCTAGGAAATGAGTTCTTGCCTAGGTACACATGCTGGCAAATTCCCATACATAAACCTAATATCCACATTTTCAGAGGGAATTCTGTGGCTTAGATACTGTCAGATCTCTTTACCTGTAAGACTACAACTCAATAAAATGATATCAAACCTGTGGGTATTATCACTCCTTGGGGAAAGGGAAAGGGAGAGAGAGAGAGACAGAGAGAGAGAGACAGAGAGAGAGAGAGAGAGAGAGAGAGAGAGAGAGAGAGAGAGAGAGAGAGAGAGAGAGAAAGGAGAGAGAGAGGGAGGGAGGGAGGGAGAAAGGGAGAGAGACAAAGACAGAGAGGGACAGAGACATACACAGAGAGACAGAAAGACAGATGAAGAGGACAAGAGAAACAAAGATAGAGACAGAGAGAGAGACACAATCTCTATCTTGTTCTTGGAGGAAGAGAATAGTGAGGGAGGAAAAGGGAGAGAGAGAAAGGAGGGGACAAAAGAAGACAACTCCGTAGCCTCAGTGAAGAGTTAGAGAAAAGCAGTGACATTAAGGAAGAGAGAAAAATGAACTACACATATGATGGCATCTGAAATTAGAACTAATCAGAATCAGTGGTCTGAGAACCCATCAGAAAAGGGTGAGGATGGCAGGAGGATATAATCCACTTAATGAATTTGTTTTGAGGCTTCTCATTTTAAGTGATGCTGTCACTAAGTATTTCATGTTGATGGCACAGATAACCTTTTATAAACCTCAATGCACTCAATAATATATGGAGGAGATTACAGATGATCCATACCCATGATAAATTAACCTCATGTAAAATGCCCTTGAGATGATGCTCTCATTGTATATTACTCAAAATGACTGTCTTGGGAACAATAGACTCTGAAAATGAGTGTATTAATTACACTCTAAGAAGAAGAATAGGTGGGACCATTTTAATCCATGGTCACATTTTTTCCTCTTCTAACCATTTGGTAAAAATGAAACAGGCAATGTATGATTTCCTTTTTGATTGGAAAAAAAAACAATTCTGTTGTGTAGGCCTTGCAACAGGAAAAGATTCTCTTGGAAATCAATTGGCACTAATATTTCTTATTTAACCATGATCTTGACTTGATTGGTAGCCATATTGAATCACAGACTGGATGTGGATGATAGAAAATCTTGTAAGACTGAGTCCCAAATATGCAATCACATGTGCTAGGCACAGAAGGAGGAACCTGATTTCATATCTTTGGCTACTTGGTGTCCTTTTTGCAAGTGTGGTCATTATGCACATTGTGGGTGCATACTGGCAAATATTTGCCCCACTTTTTGCTAGGAGAGAAATGCCAACTTGATATATTAGAATGTATTAGAATAACTGTTTACACTGATCTCTAGATGATAAAGAGGTTTCTGGGGGACAAGAGAGAATTCAGGGCTTGGGAGATGGATGTAAGCAAAGGAGACAAAAATCTTTCCAAAAAAATCTAAATCATGATGACAGTTGAATGCTTAATCTGATTGTCTCTTTTTAGATCTCTGGACTTCACCTAAGGTGACTTTTGCCTCCTGGGAGAATTAAACAAGCAAACACAAGCAGTTAATTTGATAATTATTTTTAGTATAGATGGTATCAGAAGGAAATGTGTTCTCTGGGCAAATAACACCCTATGTCTTAGATGTCCTTTTGCAAACTACGCTTCTCCTGTGGTTGGCAATTTCCTTTTGTTGGTGTAGAAAAGTCTTTCTTTTGTATAACTAACAAGCAAAATTCACTCTATGGGATACGTGGGATATTTATTTTCAAACTGAAGTGAATTAAACTGGATATTTTAAAAGGTGTCCCAATAATCTTGTTGTAGTTTTAAGATTTAATGACATCACAAGTGTAAATGCTATAATCATATGAAAACATCATTTGAAAGTTTAATACTTAAATGTCTTTCATATTTACTTACTTTTGTAAATTTGAATAATACATTTTAATTTTTAATTTTAACAAGACAGACATCCTGTCACTATGGGTTGCATTTGTGCTATGGTTTCTGGATGATACCATCAAGCTGGTATATCTATAGAGAATGTCCACTTGCTTGGTCACCTATTATAGTATGTGACCTAACTCCATTAAACTTTCTCTTGTGGTGTCAAGACAAAACTGTCCTGTGTTCCTCCTACCCTCTTTTCTCGTATGATCCAAAATCTGGGATTACAAATGAGATCCTTTCAGTCACAGATCAGCAGGTGATGAAAGTTTTCACAAGTTCAAAAATCTACTAGAGCTATGTATGTATCACAAGTTCCTGATTAGACTAATTTTTAATTAAAAATGAATATTTTAAAAATTCTAAAAATCACATTTGAAATATTGTTTCTTTGTAAATTTGTAGCATTTATATTTATGCAGTTACTTAAACTTAAACCTTCATGAGGACTTTTGGAACACCCTATAGAGAGGATTTAAGAAATGGCATGGATGAGATTCTTATAAAGCTAAGAGGATATAAATGGAGAATAACTCTGATCTTAAACCACTGAATCTAACCCCAGTATTTGCAGATCATAAGAGCATATCATACATTCCTTACAGTTTTTGATTAATTTAAATTTATTTGTATATACTATATATATTAAATTATTTTTAATTTATTAATTTTCACAAAGTTTACTAATAAATGATAATAGAATTATTAAATTTATAAATTTAATATTGGATTACACTTAGCCCAGGGTAAGTCGCTTAAGTTTTCAGGGCCCCAGACATTTCTCTGCTTATAAATTGTAGGGCAGTTCTGAATCTGAATCTACATTAAATAGGAGTTTCCTTACCTGCAAGACATAATATTTAACACTGACTATCAATATACAAAACTGAATGTGCTTAGTAAGTAATTACATCTATGTAAATTATTCTCATTTCACAAAAGGCAGCATGCATGAATGGAATCACAGTCTACCTCAAAGGAAGGAGGATCTTAGATCATACTTCACCTCAGATACAAATTAGCTGTGTGTTACATGAAAAGGCATACGCTCCCAGTGCTTGAGACACTTTGTAAAATTAATAAGTTGCCAAAAGGTACAGGCCTGTGTTGGGAGATGGAGTTTTTTCCTTGGGATAGTCCCCTAGAATCACAAGTCCAGTCCTTACCCAAATCCCATATTCAACAAATATAATGCAATTTCATTCTCTTCTCTAATTCCCTCTCAAGTCTTTTTCCATTCTTTGTTGATGATCTTCCTTGATGTGATCATAGTATGGTTTTTATTTGTCTAGTTGTACTTTCTTCACTTTACCTTATTTCCTAAACATTTTTCCATCTAAATTTCACTGGACTCCTAATACTTATCAATTGTAATTATGATATAGAATTTCAGCTTGTGGATGTCCCTGATTTACTTATTCATCTTCTATTGTTTAATTTGCTTTTTTCCCTTTCCCTTGTTTCTTTCTTCCCTTCCTTCCTCTCTCCCTTCCCTTCCTTCCTCTCTTCCTTCATTCTTCCCTTCCCTTCCCTTCCCTTCTCTTCCCTTCCCTTCCCTTCCCTTCCCTTCTCTTCTCTTCTCTTCTCTTCTCTTCCCTTTCCATCATTGTCACTTTGGATTCTCATGACAATCTTATATCTTCTCAGTGTTCACATTATAATTCTGAATATAAATAAAAATAATGATGAAAGAAAACTGAACACATTCATCTAGCTCTTGAATTCTTCTCATTGACCATGTGTGGGAATAGATGACTTTCTATAGATGTTCTTTCTGTCTTCCAAAAAGAAGAACCTCTAGAAAGAGTTTGTCTCTAAATCTTTCAGACACATAAGCTGTGTCAATGTCAATGATGTGATTAACTGTCCAAGTCCTTCTAGTCATGCAATAGAGAGAGGAAACTGGGGCTTCCTAAGGTTTGTTATTATTACATGTTCAATTAGATAGTTAGATGATTAATTGAAGTTCAACCGACATTTAATAAGCACCTACTATGGTCAAGGCACCTGTGCAGTCACATATTGAAGGCTCAGATGAAGTCATCTCTCTTCTTATGCAACTGGACTTTAGGATGATCATGTTCTCCTCCTTCAAACTGAGTTCAAATTGCTCCTTCCTCTCTGAAATACCTTAATACCACCCTTAGTTCTAGTTAGTAAAGTCCTTGATCTATCTTTATCCCAATCCCCGGGGTTCCATCCTTTAGAAGCTCAAGGACACAAGACATTGTTAAGATAAAAGTCAAATATGCAAAATGTAACAATGAATGATATGGACAACTCAGAAGATATTACCTTATTTGTGCAATTTGTTATATATACATATATAGTAAATATATATATATATATATAAAATCTCTCTATATGCATATATATGTATATATATATATATATATGTATATATATATATATATATATATATATAAAATCTATGTATACATATACATATATAATCTATTCTATGAGATGTGGGAACAACTGAATATACTTAAATTAATCCAGCCAATTGTCCTGGCTTATAAGCACTAAGGTAACTAGGTGTTTAGGCTTAAGATCTCCACTGGAGTAAGGTTGCAAGGGAAAATCTCCAAATCTGAATCTGAGGTAACTGGTGGCCAAGTTTCTGAGTTGAATGATCTCAACCCTAGAGTTTAGATTCTTCACGCTTAACTGAATCATGATAAGTTGTTAGAACTTGTCCAAGGAAATTAATATTAGCCCTCATCCTCACCCACACCCTATATCCTATTCCCATCAGACCTCAAAGTAGGAGATGGTAAGAAAGTAAGGAAGCTTCATGTGGTGTTGCTCAATAATTCTCTATCTAGGTAGGGGCAGATTTAGATAGTTCCTGAGCCCCTGAGCATGTGCTGGGAATGATTTTTGGCCTGTGTTCTCTATAATTGTCATTACAAGAGAGCTGACTTTTGCCTCAGAACACTACAAAAAGTGGTCTTGCCAAGTCCTCTTCTAGTCAAAGAAAAGTGATTTGATTAAAAGACTCTCAGATGTTTTCCCCAATAATAGGATGGATGCATAGGTACCTATAGGACAGGTATAATTGTCACCTGTCTTGATCCTATGGCCCAGTCTGCTATTCTTCCTACTGTCCAGCATGGGATGAAGAATATGATGGATACATAATACTCATCACAGCTAGTATTTACATAAAGAGGCAAAGTTTACAAAGCACTTTAAGAAGGGAGGAAACAGGCATTTTTTAAACACTTATAATGGACTAAATACAGTGCTAAGTATTTCATTATCTTAATCTAATCCTCACAGCAGCCCCAGGAGGTAGATATTATTATCCCCATTTTACAGCTCAGGAAATAGGCAGAGATTAGATCTGCAGGGTTATGTAGCTAATAAATGTATGAGGTCAGATTTGAACTCATCTTTTTTATTCCAGTCTTAGTGTTCTATCTACTGTATCCCCTAAGCTAAATGTATCAGTTGCTCTCTTTGAGACTTTAGAAATAGTAAATTTGGGTTTGGAACATCATTTTTTTATTCTATGTTACTTAGAAGAAATAGGATTAGAAGCATTTTTTTGGCTGTCCCCAGTGCCTGGGATGTTCCTGGCTTCCTTCATGTCCTAATTAAAATCTCCTAATTAAAATCTCACCTTCTACAGACAGATTTCCCTAATTCTTCAATTCCAATGTTTTCCTTCTTTTATTTCCTATAGGAAATCTATAGGATTTCTTTCTTTCTTTCTTCCTTCCTTCCTTCCTTCCTTCCTTCCTTCCTTCCTTCCTTCCTTCCTTCCTTCCTTCCTTCCTTCCTTCCTTCCTTCCTTCCTTCTTTCCTCCCTCCCTCCCTCTTTCCCTCCCTCCCTCTCCCAATTTCTCTCTCTCTTTCTCTCTCTTTTTCATTTAAGCTTTTTATTTTCAAAACAAATGCATAGAAAATTTTCACAATCACCCTTGCAAAGCCTTGTGTTCCAAATTTTTTCCTTCCCTTTCCCCACCCCCTCCCCTAGACAGCAAGTAATCCAATATATACTAAACATGTACAATTCTTCTATACATATTTCCACAATTATCACACTGCACAAAAAAAAAAAAAAACAGATCAAAAAGGGAAAAAATAAGTAAGAAAACAAAATGCAAGCAAATAACAAAAAAAGTGAAAAATACTATATTGTGATCTACTCTCAATCCTCATAGCCCTCTCTCTGGGTACAGATGGCTCTCTCCATCACTAAACCAGTGTACTGGCCTGAATCACCTAAAAAGAGTCACATCCCTCAGAACTGATCATCACATAATCTTGCTGCTGCTGCGTACAATGTTATCCTGGTTCTACTCACTTACTTAACATCAATTCATATAAGTCTCTCCAGGCCTCTTTAAAATCATCCTGTTGATTGTTTCTTATAGAACAATAATATTCCATAACATTCATACACTATAACTTATTCAGCCATTCTCCAACTGATGAGCATCCACTCAGTTTCTAGTTCCTTGCCACTACAAAAAGGGTTGTCACAAACATTTTTGCACATGTGGGTCTCTTTCCCTCCTTTAAGATCTCTTTGGGATATAAGTCCAGTAGAAATACTGCTGGGTCAAAGGGTATGCACAGTTTAATAGCCCTTTGGGCATAGTTCCAAATAGCTCTCCAGAATGGTTGGATCAGTTCACAACTCCACCAGTAAAGTATTTTTCATGTGACTAGAAATGGTTTTAATTTCTTCATCTGAAAATTGTTTATTCATATGTTTTGACCACTTATCCACCGGAGAATGGCTTGAATTCTTACAAATTTGAGTCGATTCTCTATATATTTTAGACAAGAGATCTTTATCAGAATCCTTGGATATAGAATGTTTTCACAGTTTATTTCTTCTTTGGCAACAAATTCCTTCCTTCTCCACAGATATGACAAGTAGGCTATCCTTTGTTCTTCTAATTTGCTTATAGTATCACTCTTTATGTTTAAATCATGAATCCCCATTTCAAACTTGCATCAATATTCATTAGGGGAATTGGTCTGTAATTTTCTTAATCTATTTTGACCCGACCTGATTTAGGTATTATCACTATATTTGTGTCATCAAAGGAATTTACTAGGACTCCTTCTTTCCCTATTTTCCTAAATAGTTTGCACAGTATTGGAATTAATGTTGTGCCACAGTTCTCTTTTAATGTCCTGACCCAGTTTCCCTAATTGTCCTATTCAGTTACTCTGCCTCAGGTTATAATCATTCCCTCTTAAAGTTTGATAGCATAAAGGTCTTATATCTTAGACCTTAGGCTATACTTATTCCCTCTTAATGTTTGATGGGATAAAGGTCTTTATCCATTTTAGACATTATTAGAATATCAGGAGCCTCTCCAGTACCTCCCATTATGTCATCCTAGGTGCCTCCCCCCCATTAGGTCATCCCCATCCAGGTACCTCCCCCATTATGTCATTGTTCTTGTTACCTTATAAAAGAATCTTGTATCTGACATTCACTGCTGGATTCTTTGAGATTTCATTCAGTCCTGGGACCAAACATGGGACATTGGTCCCAGTAAATCTCTCCATTTAATAAATTATTAAATTGTTCTCTAATCTCTATCTTACTCGGTTTCTCCGGCATTATATTATTATTATTATTTTAATGCTTGGTGGAATTCACATGCAAATCCATTTGGCCCTGAAGAATTTTTCTTAGGGAGTTTATTAATAGCTTGTTCAATTTCTTTTCCTAAAATGGGACTATTTAGGTAATTTACTTCTTATGTTAATCTGGACAATCTATATTTTTATAAGTATTCCTCCATTTCACTTAGATTATCAAAATTATTGCCATATAGTTGGGCAAAGTAGTTCCTAATATTACTCTAATTTCCTCATTATTGGTGGAAAGTTCACTCTTTTCATTTTTAATATAAACAATTTGATTTTATCTATTTTGTTCATCCCCCCCATAAAACTAGCTCTTAGTTTTGTTTATTTTTTAAATAGTTTTCTTAAATTATATGCTTATACTATAGAATTCATGTTATATTATGAAATACAAGAAAAAATGGACATAAAAAGAGAAAAAGGTAAAAAATAATGTAGCATATTTTATTTATAAAGTCCTTTTTGTTCTCACTAGAATATATATCTGAAGTGAAAACAGTATAATTAAGCATGCTTTATTATTTAAAAACAAACGATAAAAACAAAAAATTCTATGAATGTTCTGGAAGCTAGCACAGACATAAATAACACTCCTTTTTGAAATTAATTACTTCAGTTAATTTGATTTCTCTAGTTAAGCAAGCATGTGAATTATTTAAGCTACTTTATTGAAAGACATAATCAATAGGACACAAGACAAAAATCAATAATAGGTCAGAAGTCATTGAAAGTTTTTACATTAATGAAGGATAGCAATTCTTTAGTCTAGAGATTAGACCCGGGAGTTCATTGGTCTGGGGAAATCTAAAGTAAGAAAATTATCTCTACCAATGCAGGCCTTAATCTCCTCCCTGATTTTTAGCCTTAAGAGTGACCTAGAGCATTGAAAAGTTTGAACTCATCCAGAATCCCACAGTGTGTCAGAGGTAGGAATTCAAGGCTAGTTCTTCTGGACTCCAGAGATAGCTTTCTGGTTATGATGCCATACTTACTCTCATAAAATTGACAGATATTTTTATGCCTGCCACTACATTTTGTTTGTTTGTTTATTTGTTTGTTGTATAACTACATTATCCCTCAAAGAAGACTTTCCCCATCAAGGTTTAGTTATGTTAAATGAGAATTTGGGAAGGGGGAGTTAAAAGCCATAGATGGCATGGAAAAGCTAGCATCCAACATAAAGTCTATGACCAAATACTTAACACAAATTTTATAATTAGGTACCATAAATGTCCCACAAGAGAAAAAGAATACAAAATGCAGTCTTCTCTTCTGGTACAAAGGGAGCGCCAAATTTTTTATGTGGATTTACTAGGTTGCAGGAATGCTACAATTCTAACTCCCAAGATAGGGAAAGGATAACTAGCGTTTGATATCATCATGTTCCACCCAGGCAGCCTAGGGAGCTGTCCTCCTGCCTGCTGTATTCTGTTTCTGTGTATCTGTGTAGTCAATACTCCAACCTCAGAATTCACTCCTTCTTTATTCTGAGTCTCTCTTTTTCCCTTAAAGGTTTAGCTAAGGACCACATCTTCCCTGATTTATTCTTCTAATTTTTTCTTGACCTTTTTGTATCTTGACTGGGTATTCATCAAAATCTACTGGTATTATGATTCACGTATGTGCCATTGCCTGTGAATGCTATGAAGGCACAAATTGGGAATTGATCATAGTAATACTGTACTCAATCAATAAGCACATATGAAGTGTCTGTTATATGTCAGATACTATGCTAGATACTAGAGATACTGCTACAAAGAGCTAGATAGTTACTGCCTTCAAGGAGCATATAACATTCATAGATTAGTACATAGACTTAGAGGCAAATTTGTGGTTGTTCAATCCTATTTGAATCTTCCAGTTCGGGGTTGTTTTTGGCAAAGATACTGAAATGATTGGCCATTGCCTTCTTCAGGTCATTTTACAGATGAGGAAACTGAGGCAAACAGGGTGATGTGATTTGCTCACAGTTAATAAGTGTCTGAGGGGAAATTTGAACTTATGAAGGTGAGTCTTCCTGATTCTAGGACTGGCACTCTATTCACCATACTACCCTGTTGCCCTTATAATGATGGATAACCTCTGACCAATCAGTATGCAAAACAAATGTACAGTGATTTAGGATGAATCTATCAACTCAAATAATCATCCCTCTCTATAAAGAATTCCATTCTTCTTATTTGTAGACCCATATTACAAAAATGTACTCACTATTATTATATTTTGTATTTCAACAATAAAATTTTCTGGAAATTTGTTTTTCTCTTGTTCCATAATTATTTGCATAAATACTTCCATTTGCCTCTAAGCCTGTTAAGCCTAAAATAATTATTATCTAGACCTTTACAGAAAGAATTTGATGACTTTTAAGCTCTTTCAGGGAAATAGATATCATTATCAGAGTTTTCCATAAAGGGTCTTTTTTCCATTTAAAATAGAATCTTGATCAATGATAAAGTTTTTATTCATTGTGACACAAGCTATTGTACAAAAGGGCAAGATTTTCAGTTTTAATTGGATGTGTATTGCTGGACAATGATAGTTGATAGCAGCTATTCCATGTATTCTAACTTCAGGGGTATGAGCTATCAAATGGTGTCAAAAGTACTTCTTGAAAATGAAGCTATAACTATTTGTGGCATGTTGATGGATGTGGGGGAAATAGTATTGTTGTTCGGTCATTTTAATTATGGTTGACTCTGTGACCTGATTTGGGATTTTCTTGGCAAAGATACTGGAGTGGTTTATCATTTTTTTTTTCTCCAGCTCATTTTAAGATGGAGAATCTGAGGCAAACTGGATGAAGTGATTTATTCAGAGTCATATAGCTAGTAAGTCTGAGGATAAGTTTGAACTCAGAAAGACAAACTTTCCTGACTCCAGCTGGAGTCTTGGAGGCAGTATAGGAGTGAACTAAGCCTCTTTCTCTGGAAAAGCCTAAAGAACAGCAGGAAGAATGGATGTGGCATATTAATTCCTCCTCTCCAACACACATTAAATAGTATTTTTTTTCACTTAATAGTATTTTCCAATTACATGTAAAGATAATTTTCAATATTTAATTTGGCAAGATTTGGAGATCCAATTTTTTTTTCTTCCTTCTTTCACTCCCCCCCCCCCAAGACAGCAAAACATAACTTATGTTAAATATATTTCCATATTAGTTCTGTTGTGAAAAAAGAATCAGAACAAAAGAAAAAAATGAGGAAGAAAAATAAATAAAACACATTTCAAATAGTGAAAATAGGATACTTCTATCTGCATTCAGACTCCATAGTTCTTTCTCTGGATATGGTCAGCATTTTCCATCATGAGTTTTTTTGGAATTGTCTTGGATCAGCGTATTTCTAAGAAGAGACAAGTCTATTATGTTGCTGTTACTGTGAACAGTATTCTCCTGGCTCTGTTCATTTTACTCAGCATCAATTCATCTAACTTTTTCCAGGTTGTTCTTAAACTAACCGGCTTGTTATTTCTTAAAGCGCAATAATGTTCCATTACCTTTGTATACTACAACTTTTTGGGCCATTCTCCAAATGATGGGCATCCAGTCAATTTCCAATTCTTTGACATCAAAAAATATATTTTTGCACATGTGGGTCTTTTACCCCTTTTTATAATCACTTTGTAATAGCAATGGTATTCTTGGGTTAGAGTATTCTAAGGTTTTCCTTAGAATATAGTTGCAATTTCCTCTCCAGTTCAATGTTTAATTCACAGTTGTGAATATGACAAGCCAATTTTCCTGTCTTCATTGATAAAACTTCATACTATACATGATCCTATTTATTTGTAACACATTTTTAATAAAAATTATTATCTAGACAGAAGTCCTACAAAAAATGCCTGTCCCAACTCACCCATGCCTTAGGATGGCTCTGTCTTACTCAGTCACTTTATTAGTTCCTATAGGACTTTGTTTATCTTTTATAATAATTTATTCAGCTTGGTTTCAGAAGACAAAACTAGGAATAATGAGAAAAAGTGGAATATTGAACACTTTAGGTTATTAGGAAAAAAATTCACAAAAACAAAAATGTCTTAATAATCAGAGCTCTCCAATGGTGGAACAGAGTACTTTAGGAAACAGTGGTTATCCCCCTCTCATCTTACACTGGGAATATTTCTGGATGACCTTTTCTATTGATAAGAGGCAGCTAAGTAACTGGGAAGAGTCCTGAAGACCTCACTTCCAATTAGACTTCAGATACTTCCTAGCTGTGTGACCCTAAGCAAGTCAAATGACTTCTCTATGCCCTGATTTCCTTATCTATAAATGGGACTGATAATAATATCTATTTTTAGGTTGATCGTTGATAAAAGGAGGTAATGTGCTTATAAAATGCTTTCTAAGCTTTAAGGTGATACATAAATGTTTGTGATGATGATTCTGATGGTGGTGGTGATGGTGATGATGTTGAAATAGAAAAAAAGGGGAAGAGGAGGAGGAAAAGGAAGGGGAGAGAGGAGCAGGAGGAGGAGGAAAAGAAGAAAATAATGATGATGATGGTTGTGGTGAAAATGAAATTCTTTTTTTAGCTATATTGGATTGATTTTGAGATGCCCTGCCAGTTCTGGGGTTCTCCGAATTCAGATGGAAATTGGCATCTGATGCAGGAACTTTCCTGTAGGTGTTTCAATGGATAGATCTCTGGAAGTGAGGAGTGCTGAGAGGGCTCCTGTGAGTGGTCATAGGCTGGGTTTTACTATGTGGTAAGCATGAGTTTGGTGGATCATTATTTCATCATATAATTAGGGGATGATTACGTGATGGTGACAAAAGATGGTGGTAAAAGTTCAAATTCTATCTCAGAAAGCTGAATGACCTGGTGACCTCAAATGGCAAAGTGTTTGCCTTTTCCTTCTATGGGTTATTTTCCAGATGAGGAAACTGAGACAAACAGAGTGAAGTGACTTGCTCACAGTCACAGGAAGTGTCTGAGAGGGGAATTTGAAGATGAATTTTCCTAACTTCAGTCTTCTTTGTTTTCCTAATGGGAAATATTTTATACTTCTTAATTCTTATTTGGATAATTGTACCTGCCAAGGTTATTTCAATAACAAAGTGAAATAATAAATTTCACACAAATCTTTCTATATTTCTCTCAGTCCATTAAGTTTGTTTAGATGATGAATTGAAATGATGCAGTAATATTTCATGACATCCAGATGCCATGACTTTCTCATCCATCCTGCAACTGATAGACACCTATTTTATTTTCAGAGCTGTGTTAATACAAAAACAAACAAACAAACAAAAAAACAGATGTTGCTATAAATATTCTTGCACAAATGTGTTATTTCCCTACATTCTTGTGCCTTTAAGATACATTCTTACTAATAACATATCAATTATAAATGCATAATACAAGTAAAAATAAATAAATAATAGAAATGCATTAAAAAAAATCAGGATGATCAGGTCTCTTGAATCCATGTCATATGAAGTTGAAGAGGTGTAACCGGAAGACTGTCAAGATTTATTTGGCTTAACTCCAGAAGGAAGATTTGGTAGTTATACTACAACAGAAATAGCAGTAATCAGAAGTAGGAGCGGCAACAGTAGGCAGCAAGCAATAATAATCGTCAGCTACAGTAACAGTACTAGTTATTATTATTATAGTATTAGTCAGCTGTAGCAACAGTACTAGTAGTATTGTTGCAATAGTATTAGTGGTAGCAGCAATAGAAACAATACTAATAGTAGCAACAGTAACAGTACTAGTAGCAGCAAGAGCAGCAGCAGTAACAACAGTAGTAGTAGTAGTAATAGCAGTAGCAGTAGCAGTACTAGCAGCAGCAGCACTCAACAGCAGTAGTCAGCAATGGTTATAGTCAGCTGCAGTAGTAGCAGCAGCAACAATACTAGTAGTCAGCAGAAGTAGCAATACTAATAGTAGCAACTGACAATCAGTCAGTAGCAACAGTTAATAGTAGTAATAACAGTAGCAGCAACAGAAACAGCAATAGTACTAGTCCTCAGAAACAGCAATAGTACTTCTAGTAGTTACAGTATCAGTGGTAATTGCAGCACCAGCAGCATCAGCATCGACATCAGTAGTCAGCAAATCAGTGTTTAAGAAAAGTACTAATAGAAGCAGTAGCAGTACTGATAGTAACAGTATTAGGAGCAGCAGCAAAAATATGAGTAGTCAGAAATAGTAACAATACTAGTAGTAGCAGGCGGTATCAGTAACAGTACTGGTAGCTGCAGCAGCAACATATTAGTAGTAACTTTAGTAGCAGCAATAATACTAGTAATAGCAGCATTTATATTATTCTTTAAGGTTTATCAAGCACTTGATTTTTAAAAAAAATATTCACAATAACCTGGAGTATGGTGCTGTTATTATCCTTATTTTGCAAATAAGGGAGTTGAAGCAAAGAGAAGTTGAAGTACTTTTTTAGGATAAAATAGCCAATAAATGCCTGATGGTAAACTACAACTAGATCAGTGTTCTATCTACCATACCACCGAGTTACTTAGATAAGTTTCAGATGGGTAGAACTTATGTGGAGGTAGGTTCCAGCTCAATATATGTAAGGGTTTTATAATGTTTCAAATTTCTTCAAAATGAAATGGGTTTTCCCGGGAGGTAATGGTCTGGAAGGGAGCCATACTTCCTGGTAGGGAGCTGTGTTGAACAATTTATGATTTCTAAAGATTTCAAGGTTCTCCCCATACTAGCTTACCAAATCCAATCAGCAGCATTGAGCGCTACCAGTCAACTGTCTGGCTTTACCTTAAAAACAGGGTGTTTTTCAAAGCTCTTTGAGATTCTGAATATCAACTTACAAGTTGAAAGGGAGAGTATTGAAATCTAGTGGTAAGGAAAAGAAGATCAGTCAGGCAGCCTTGGATTGTAACTTCAGCTCTGCTTTTGACGCCCCCCCTTCTCCTCCCCTCTGTCCCCCCACAGTGATCCTTGGTGGATGTGAGCATTCTCAAGCCTCAGTTTTACTATCTGTAAAGTAGAGTTATTGGTGCCTGTTCATTGTGGGAGGACAAAAATCCTAATCTTCAAAAGAGAGGCAATATAATAGTTTCAGGTGGGAGCACTTAAAATTCTTTGTTGTTATAATAAATGTGATGAATTCACCCTTAATGATCTGCTTTGAGAGCACAGATGAGAAAATGGCCATAAATACTTCCAGCTAGGACTGGCCTCTCTGGTTTCAGTAATGCTGAAAAAATGGCAATTAAGTTAACCAGCCCCAGGCAGTCAATCCATTAACTCTTCCACAGCTAGCCACACTCCTCCAGAGAGCTCCATGCATTCACACATACCCCTTAAACAGCTTTCCTGAGCCTGAGACAGAAATTGATTGTCTCCATCTTTTAAGTGGAGACTCAGAAAAGCACCAAGGTTAAGTGATTGGACCAAGTCACCCAATGAGTCAGCAGTCAATTAATATCTCACCTCCCAGGAGTCCCCATCCACTCAGAGTTTGGGCCATTTCACTTAAGACATTATTATGTCCTGTTCTTGGACTGGTCCTTGAAGACCTATGGCAGAATACTGTATCACTGTTCCCATTATGCTGCTGGAACTTTTGATCATCACCATCATTGATCTAGAGAACATGAGCATGGTGACTAATGCTTATGGAACTTGATGGGATGATTGGTAATAAAGACCAGGGCTAACTGTGGACAGTAGGTCAAAACTCTCCCCACACCCATTTCAGTCCTTAGAGGTGCCTTTAAAGAAAAAGATATTACTAGGAAATTTGTACAGGGACAAATACCAGAAAATATATTTAGGAGCAAGTTTCATGAAGGAAATTATTGCTACTGTTTTTTTTTTGGGGGGAGGGAGGGAGTTGGGGGGTTTGGGATACGTTCCCTTTTGTGGGAATATTTTAGGGTAACATCAAAGCTGCTTAATAGTTATAAAGCATTTTATATTTGTTTTATTTGAATTATAATTGGTGGCTTCTTAGGGGAATTATTTTAATTGCAAGAATAATAAAAGAACTTTTGGTTTTTTAGAACAGGATTGTGGCAGTGGGCAAGAATAAGCTCCTCACCAAAAGCAGCAAAAAAGGAGCCAATAAGAAAGTGGTTGATCCATTTTCAAAGAAGAATTGGCATAATATAAAAGCACTAGCTATATTTAACATTCACAATATTGGTAAGACACTAGTTACAAGGAGCCAAGGAATAAAAAAATAGCCTCTGATGGTCACAAGGGTGAAGTTTTTGATATGAGTCTTCTACAGGATAATGAGGTTGCTTTTCTCAGGTTCAAGCTAAGTACAGAAGATGTTCAAGGTAAACAAATGTTTGGCTAATTTTCAAAGAATGGACAAGATGCACTCTGGATTAAAAAGTGAATTATTAACCATTAACACTATCATGATTGAAGCCCATCTTTATGTCCAAACTCCTGATGGTCACTTGCTCCACCTCTTTTGTGTTGATTTTACCAAAAAGTGAAACAACTAGATCTCTTATGCTCAGCACTAACAGGACCATCAATTTATAAGAAAATAATGGAAATCATGACTTGAGAGGTACATACAAATGATTTAAAAGAACTTGTCATTTTTGGATAGCATTGGAAAAGACATAGAAAAAGTTTGCCAGACCCTCTCCATGGTGTATTTGGTTGTAAAGTCAAGATGCTAAAGAAGCCCAGCTTCGAACTGGGAAAGATCATGGAACTGTATAATGAAGATAGTGGCTCTGGAAAACTTTCAGGGGATTAAATAGACACTATTTAATAGAACTATTAAAGATTGAAAAATTTTAAAATCATTGTGATGGTTTTCTTAAGGCTGATAAATCAAAATGGCAGTAATCTTTACTGCTTGGAAAGTTTTTTCATAAATGGTCTGATGTTGCCCACTGAATAATTGCTCTAAAAATAAACTTGCTGTAAAATCATAAAAGAAAGAATAAGGAAAGAGAGAAGGAAAGGAGATAGGGAGAAATAAAGGAAAGAGAAGGAAAAGAGGGAGAAATGGGGAAAAGTAAAGAAGGGAGGGAAGAAAGAAAGAAGGGAGGACAAAGAAAGTAGGTAATGAAGGAGGGAAGGAAGGAAGGAAGACATGGAGAGAGAAGAAACATTTATTAAATGCCTACTATGTGACAGATACAGATATTAATGTGTTATTTTCCTGCTCAAAAATCTTTAGTGGCTCCCTATTGCCTCCAGGTTTAAGGATAAATTTTTCAGCCTGAAACTTAGAATCTTCTACATCAGGCTTCATCTTAATTTCACATTCCTGTCTTTTACACTCTCCATATTCTAGCTATTTCCTAAAATTGGTATTCTATTTCTGGTCATCCTGCACCCTTATTTCTACCTCTTAGAATCCTGATTGTTTTTTAAATTTCAGCTCAGGTGACATCTTCCGCCCTCCCCCCCCCCCCCAAAAAAAAAAAAAAAGCTTCTTTCATCCTTCATAAAGTGACTCATAACTGATTAATTGACTGGGTCATGATTTGCTTGCATGCTCTATCCATAGACTTTGGACAAAAATGCCCTACAGAGGCACTTCCTGTGCCCTGGAGAGCTGAAGGACCCTTGATTGGCACCCAGGAAGAAGAAATGAACAGACTCATAATACTGTCAGCTAGCAGACAGGATAACAGGATTATAATAGGAATTTCCTGAGGCTCTTTCCCTTTCAGAAACAAAATTTTGCAACAGTAATCAAAATTAGAATCCTGATTTACTCAACAACTATTTATTATATAGGACTTTTTCTCCTAATAAATTTAAGTTGACCAGTATTCAAGTTCTACCCATTACATATCTATCAATAGACACATATATACATGTATGTATATACTTTATGTGTGTAGATAGATATAGGTATATCATATTGATACAGCACTTTAAGATTTACAAAGCATTTTCTTCCCAACTGTTTTGCAGATTATGTGCTCATTGCAATGTCTATTTCATAAAATGTGTGTGTATGTATATATTATTTGTTATGTGTGTATATAAATGCACATATGTGTATGTACATGTATTTATCCATCCATACACATACATCTACACATACATACATGAACTCGCCATGTACTTATAACCTATGATGCCTTACATAATACAATCAACAACACTCTTGAGTTTCTGACTCCCCAACATAAAATTGGGTTTTTGTGGGATTAGACTAGATCAGACCAGGTGTGTGTGTGTGTGTGTGTGTGTGTGTGTGTGTGTTCTGGAAATCTATAGATTCCTTCTCAGAATAATACTTTTTTAAAAATTCATAAAGTAAGATACAAAAAAATTGCAAAAATTGATGTAAGTAAAGATGTGATTTGCTTCTTCCCACTCAGTTCACAGATCTTACTGACAATCATTCCAGGTTAAGGACTCCTGGATTGGATTATATCTAATATCATTTCTATCTTGACATCTAGTAACCCAATATGTAAGTCAATATGTAAATCATATTCAAGTCCTTTCAATTTAGCAAAGATCATTTTCAGACCTCGAGACTAAGGTCTGTTTCATTTTTACTTTGTAATTTCAGTATTTAAAACAGTTCTTGGCAAACTGTATGCTTAATACTTGGCATAAGTATGCTTAATAAAAACTTTTTATGTGTCTTTTTCTTATGACATACCTGCTATGATCAAGTCATTGTTAAACACTGAGGAAAACAAAAACAAAACAGTCACTACCCTCAAAAAGCTTATATTTTAGGGAAGGGGATACTATAATATCTAAAAAGTTATGCTATATGTATATATATTTATGCCAGGGTAATTTGAGGTAGAAAAGAAAAACAACAAATAGGGAGGGAAAGAAGACCTTGTGGAAGCATATGAATGGAGTATTCATGATAGTATCATTGATGATGGTAATAATATCCCACATCTATATCATGCTTTAAAATTTGCATAGTACTTTACATACTTTATCTTGTCCCTCACTTTGATATTGAGGTAAGCATAACAGATGTGATTATTTGCATTTTACAGACGAGAAAACTGAGGCTCATAGCAGTCAAATGTCTTGCCCAGGTTCACAAAGCTAATGAGTATTTGAGGTGAAATTCAGACTTGGAATCTTTCTGACCTCCAGTTCAATGCTTTAAATTAAGTCTGCCAACAGACTTAGGAATTAGGGAGAGTATTAGGAGGCTATATTGCCATAGTCCAAGTAGGTTATATTGAGGACATAAGCTGCAGGTAAAAGTAGTGGAAGACGAGTGGAGAGGACAGATATTGATAGACCGAACTAATAAGTTAAAGTTTGCATTTGGGTTAGGGTGTTTGTGAGCTGAAGGCTTGGCCTATGAGATGCTAAAAAAAATTATACAAATGGCAATAGAGATATGGTTAATGAGGGCATTAAAGAATTCCCTTCTTCTCCATCATTTAATAAAAAAATCCTTGCCAAAAGCAGTGGGAAGAAGTGAGAAAAGTTTCCATGACAACCTCCAACGTGGTACCTCTAAAGAATTCCTTTATCCATTTGAAAAATTTGCTATGATTTACTCTTCTCATGGTGACTATTTTTTTTTGTGCAAGTACTTAAAGATTTTTAGAAGAAATCTATGATGATTCCTCTAGAGATGAAGATAGATGTGTAGTGGGAGGAATGTTGTGAAACTGTTCAGGACATTTCTATATATCCTGAATGATGAGACAAAACTTGGTATAGGAAGAGGTCCTTTGGGTTGGGGATCCTGGGAAATCCCTAAAGAGTGAAACAGTATACTACATGACCTATCTTCTCCCAGGATTCTTATAATTGTTAAAATTAGATAACATTTTGGAAAGCACAGTGCCTGTCACATATTAAGTGCTTTATAAATGTTTATTATTTTTTTCTTTTTGTTGCTGTTCTTAAACTAAATGGCTCTGTTATCACCACCATTATTAAGTATTGTACTAAAAATGCTAGCTAGAGCAATCAGACAAGAAAAAGAAATTGATGGAATAAAAATAAGTAATGAAGAAATATTTTTCTTTGCAGATGATATGATGTTATCATTTGAGAACTCTAGGAAATTATCTTTAAAATAATTAGTTGAACCAATGAACAACTTAAGCAAAAATAAAGAATATAAAATAAACCTAGATAAATCATCAGCATTTCTATAAACTACCAACAAAACCATCCATGAAGAGACAGAAAAATTCCACTCAAAATAATTACAGACAATATAAAATACTTGGGATTCTACCTGACCAGACAAACACAATTACAAAACTCTTTCCACACAAATAAAGTCATATCAAAACAATTGGATAAATCTTAATTGAGTCAATAGGATAAAAAAGTGACAATTCTATTTTTTACTTATTCAATGCTATACCAATTGAATTACCAAATTGTTATTTCATAGAGATGGAAAGAATAATGGAGAAAAAAAGATTATCTGAAAATATAAAAGATAAAAAATATCAAAAGAATCAGTGAAAAAAATTATGAAAGGGGTCTTAGCAGTTCCAGATTTCAAATCATTTTACATGTTAATCATCAAAATAATCTGGTACTGGTTATAAAATAGAGTCATAGATTAGTGGAATAGATTAAATATACAATACACAGTATTAAATAACCATAATGTTAGCTAATCTCAAAGAACTAAGCTTTTAGTATAATAATTCACCATTTGATAAAGCTTGCTAGGAAATCTGGAATGATGTTTGGTAGAAATTAAGTATAAACCCACATTTCACTCTAAATACCTACATAATGTCCAAATGGAAAATTGATTTAGACATAAAGATGATATAAGTAAATTAGGAGAGCATGGAAAAGTGCACCTGTCAGATATCTGACACAGTGGATAATGGAAAAATTTATGACCAAATAAGAGATCAAAGGGATTATAAGAAGTAAAATAGATAATTTTGATTACATGAAATTAAAAAAGCTTTTACATAAATAAAGCTAATGCAATTTAGATTAGATGAGAACAGGAAACTGGGGAAAATGTTTGTTGCAAGTTTCTCTGATAAAGGCCTCATTTTTCAAATATAGAAGGAACTGAACTAAACTTGTTAAATAAAACCATTCAACAATTGACAAATGATCAAAGGATATGAACAGTTCTCAAGTACATTTTTTAATTAAAGCTTTTTATTTTCAAAACACATGCATGGATAATTTCTCAACATTAACCCTTCCAAAAGCTTGTGTTCCAATTTCCCCCCTTCTTCCACTCTCTCTCCCAGATGGCAAATAATCCAACATATGTTAAACATGGTAAAAATATATGTTAAATCCAATACATGCATAGATATATAAACAATTCTCAGTAGAAAAAAATAAAAAAAAAGTCACATGAAAAAAATGCTCTAAATCAGTACTGATTAGAGAAATGCAAATGAAAGCAACTCTGAGATACCACCTCAAATCTATCACATTGGCTAACATGATACAAAAGGAAAATGACAGATGCTGGAGCCAGTCCAAACATTCTGGAGAACAATTTGGAACTACTTCCAAAGGACTATAAAACTGTTCATTCCCTGTGACCCAGAAATATCACTACTATGTTTATATCACAAAGAGAACAAAGAAAAGGAAAAGGAGCCTATTTGTACAAAAATATTTATAGCAGCTCTTTTTGTGATTTCAAAGAATTACAAACTGAGGAGATGTCAATCAGTTGGAGAATGTCTGAAAAAGTTATGGTATAATATTATGATGGAATCCTATTCTGCTATTAAAAATGAAAATCAAGATAACTTTAGAAAAACCTTAGAGGCCTTATATGAACTGATGCAAAGTGAAATGAGCAGAACCATGAGATCATTGTATACAGTAATAGCAATATTGTACTAATCAATTGTCAAATTTCAATCTACAGATTGAAGCATATTTCTTTTTATTATCTTTTTATTAAAAATAATGTTTTATTTTGTTGTATTTTCTTTTGCAACATGGATAAAATGAAAGTTATTTTTTCATGACTTCACATGTATAATCAAAATCAAATTGCTAACTTTCTCAAGGTAGAGGAGAGCATACTGGAGGGATATTATTTCAAACTTGAAAATTTTGAAATTACTGTTAATTTTTACATGTACTTGGGAAATTAATGAAATAAAGAAAAGTCATTTTAAAAAATGGCAATAGCCCATTGTGAAAAAATGAAATGATAAGAACATCATTCAACAACAGCCCTCTATTGAGTATCTATTGTGTGCAGAGCACTGTGGATGAACATAAAGAAAAACTGTAGGAAGAGTGCTAGAATTAAAATGAGTAGTTTTGGGTTCAAATCCCAGATCTGGTACTGAAAGATAACCACATATACACATCACTTCCTTTCATGAACTTCAAATTTTCATTTGTAAAATATAATGATTTATACCTATAGAATTTAACTTTGTATTTCATATAGAGAATCTTGTCTCTGACAAATGATAGCTGGGTGTTTCTGAAAAGATTTTTTTTTATCCCTCAACATTCTGTGTAACTCTTAAAGACTTTTCTGGGACTTTACATTTTATGGAGGGAAATAAATTAATAATCTATTAAATGGTTAAATAATAGTATAAAAAATTAATAATGATCATAGATAAGTAAGAAAGAAGAGTAAGTATATCACTTTTAGGAATTATTTGTATAAACTAATCACAGTAAATAGGATTTGGGGCAGATGGCTGGTATAATAGATAGAGTGCCAGAATTAGGAACTCATTTCATTGAGTTCATGTATCCAAGTCTGTCTTTGGATACATACTACTGCATGACCCTAGGCAAGTCACTTAATGCTGTTTGCCTCAGTTTTCTCATCTGTAAAATGAGCTGGAGAAGGAAATGGCAATTGATTCCAATATTTTTCCTAAGAAAACCCCAAATTGGGTCACAAAGAATTAGATGATTGAAAGAAATGAACAATCAAATGACCTAATGTTTACATGGCACTTCAAGTTTTTCAAAGTGCTTTATTTTTGTATTCTTATAACCATCCTGAGATGTAGGTGCTATTGATATTCTATTTTCACACATGAGGAAACCAAGCTAAAACAGATATGAAATGACTTGTTTGTGGTCACACAGCTAATCTAAACCTGGGTTTGAAATTAGATCTGTTTCTATCCCTAAGCCATCTAGATATCTTATGTCCTCCTTATCCTTCATGTCAGGAATTTCAGACCCATTTTACAGCTGGAAGAACTAAGGCTTAGAAGAGTTAAAAGGTTTGCCAATGATAACAAGCTTAAGAAATACTAGAGGAAAGTTCAAGCTTAAGTTTTCCTGATTCCAAATTTCATATATTACTTTTTATACTAAACTGATTCTTTCTATGCCCTATGAAATACCTACAGACTTCTGAGCTGAAATATCCCTGAGACAAAGTCCTCTCATAGCTAGGATTCAGAACCCATATTGCTTATTTCAACCTACAGGGATTTTCCTGCTATACAATATGTTTTAAGGAGCCTTAAATATGGGTCCGTAGTAATTATGGCATACTAGGGAAGGCAGATATCATGAAATCTCAAATGAAATGATATTTCTGTTGATTTTGTTCCCTCTATAATGCAGAATCTATTAGTGAACCTGGTTTATCTGTGTTTAATACATTGGCATTTAGGACAGAAATGGGAGGCTTAAGGCAATGTTGATCCATATTATATTGGCAAGATGATTGTTATAATACAAAACCAGAATCAAATTTGAAAATATGAGGAATACTGATGCTTTCCATCAGTTCATTTTCTCTTTATTCCAAGCAGCTTTCTCTGCCTCTGGGCTCTTTTTCCAATCCATCTTACTTGCTTTTACCACATCTGTGCTTCTATAACATTTTTATCTACTTCTCCCCTTAACAATCTTTAATGACTACTCATTGCTCTTAGGATAAAATCCCAGACTACTAGGACTGGCATTCAAATCCTCCTTTCACTGGAAATCCTTCTTCTTCACTTCTGCCTTCTGGCTTCCCTGACTTCTTTCTCATTTTGTTAACAACTACAACCATCACCATCACCATCAATACTACCAACCAATACTTTCTACAAGGAATATTTTCTCCTGTTCCTTAATACTGATGCTTTCCTCTGAGATCATCTCCAATTTATCCTTTATATTGTTTGCACACAATTATTTGAATGTTATATTTGCCCTATTAGATAGCGAACTTCTCCAAAGTAGGAAAAGATTATTTGGGGGATAGATCACAGTTTAGCACAGTCTCTGGCACATAGTAGGAGCTTAATAAGTTCCTCTTAAGTTAACTTGACTTTTGCATATTTCACTCTGTTATTAAAATAAGTTTAAACTTCATATTTGAAAGGAAATTCTACTTATCTCCAGTATAGTCAAGTAGGGTACCAACTATTTGGAACTCAGTCATCTACATCATCCTAATGCACCTGAATTGTATTTAAGTAGAGTAAAACATTGTCAAAGTCTCAAAATCTTCCTGTTACTATATCCTTAGGACTTTCTTGAGCTCTGCTTCTCTTGCCTTTGAGACTTTATTTACTTTTCCAATTACAGTAGGTAGAGATGGAAAGAAAAAGAGAAGGGAAGAGAACAAACAAATCTCATTGATTTAATTTGCTAATTTACCTAATAAGGTAAAGTTGGGCAGGAAGAAAAAAAGAAGACAGTGTCTCTCAGCAAGGAAGAGTGACCCCCAAATGAACACTTATCTCATGCAGTAGTGATATTTCAGTAGTAGTTAGATGTCTACTCATTGGAGAATTGTAGAAAAAATTCTCATTCAGGTGGAGATTCAACCAGTAGTCCTTTCCATTTCTGAGGTTCTGTGATCCTGAGGCAGGGCTATTTGAAAGGAAATAAATGCCTTTTTTTTTTTTTTCTGTTGGCTGGTCTCAGACTCTCTGGGGACTCTTGAGATCCCTGTTGCTCTGAACATGAAACTAAACCAAAAGAGGTTGGAGACTAACTTTCATAATCCCTTTGCAACAGAGACTGATGAAAAGAACCAACTTTCTTGAAAAAAATAATGGAAAAGATCAAAGACCAATAAATATTGATACTTGGAAAGCACCAAAAGGGTTAAAATATCCCTCAGAGAAATTTAAATACACTTAATAAGAAAAAAAAACACTTTATAATTAGAATTATTCAAATGTAAGTAAATTGCCTCAACATATTGTTCTTTCTTCCTACTAGAGGTTTTAGGCAAAATATTTGTGACCATCAGTTAGATATCTTATAAAGGGATTTGGATTCAGTTATGAATTGAACTAGATTTCTTCTGAGGTTCTTTTTACTGTTAGATTCTGTGAAACTCATGACTAAGGGAAATGTAATTACCAAACAGTCTGTCATTGGTCTTTGATCAGAAAATAGAGAATTGTCTTGATAAACTAGATCAAATGATGGGGGGAATAACTAACAAGCCTCAAACTCATTGGTGAGTTGGGGAGTGTCTACCCAAGCATTTGAAGACTTTTCTAGGCTGAACGGGTAGATGAGAACAATTTGTTCTGACAGCCAAGAAGATGGCTGAAGCAAGTGCTGTGGAGTCCTTAGAGGTTGGTCAGACATAGGAGGCACCAAGGGCGCCTATTGTATCCCAGGTCATCTCACTGACTTTTGTCCTGTCCAGATTTCTATGACTCTGGAAGAGAGAGTGAGACTGGTGACTTTGGGCAATGCTGCCTCTCTTAAATCCAGTTTACAAACAAGTCAAGATATTATCCATCATTCATCATTTTATCCCAACATTTGTTTCGGTCCTCTTTGAAAATGAAGGATGAATAGCAAACAATAACAACATATAGAGATCATGCCTCAAGAGACATTTGCTATTAGAGTTTCATGATACTCTAAGTTCCTATGGCCTCTGATACACATACGTATGAGAAAAATGAAGGATGGAGACATTGCTGACCTCATGAGACAGAATCATTATTGCTCTTATTCAGTAAATTTTGGTGCATCCTTTGGTCACTGACCTTGCTTGATACATTCATGTAGTCACACACTCACTATATTCATAAGCTCCAGGCAACTTGTAGTCCAATGTACAAGTTTTTTTTTTTTTTTTTTTTTTTTTTTCAGAGACACATATAACACAAAGATACAGAGACTGTCAGGAAAAGCTGGGCAGATTACTATTCTGTCAAACACACTATTCTGACATGACATGGTCCCATGTCTCTTTCCCTCTTGTTAACATAATCAGATATAATGGTAGAATTATTGTATAATTATATTGTAATTATATATATATATATGTATATATATATATACACACACACATATGCGGTGTATAAATGTATATTTATATATATGTATATATGTATGTATAGTATAATTATACAGTAATTACTATGGCGAAGTATGATCTCAGAAAATTGAATTCTTGTTTTTATAAATTGCCTACAGGTAGACATAGAGGGGAGAGAGAAGTTGATAGTATAGTTAGATAACAAATGCTGCCTTCCTGACCTAAAAGATCAACTTGTTAATTCACCTATTACCAACTTTTATGTTTTTTCTTGGAAAGGGGAGTGAGTTCTGGTCTCAATTAATTTTACCTTTGGGAACTTGCAAGAGCATAGACCTCTAGCAAATTTTTAATTAAAGTTGAATTTTTAAAATTTTTTTATTTATTTGAATTTATTTGAATTTCAAAGTTTTGAATTTTTATTATTCATTTAACATACATTTAGAAATTGTGAATTTAGTTTGTGGCAGCCCTCTTTGTAGTGGCCAGAAACTGGAAACTGAGCAGATGCCCATCAATTGGAGAATGGCTGAATAAATTGTGGTATATGAATATTATGGAATATTATTGTTCGGTAAGAAATGACCAACAGGGTGATTTCAGAAAGACCTGGAGAGACTTACATGAACTGATGCTGAGTGAAATGAGCAGGAATAGGAGATCATTATATACTTCAACAACAATACTATATTATGATCAATTCTGATGGACCTGGCCCTCTTCAACATGAGATGAACCAAATCAGTTACAATAGAGCAATTATGAACTGAACCAGCTACACCTAGCAAAAGAACTCTGGGAGATGACTAAGAACCATTACATAGAATTCCCAATCCCTATATTTTTGCCTGCCTGCAGTTTTTATTTCCTTCACAGGCTAATTGTACAATATTTCAGAGTCTGATTCTTTTTGTACAGCAAAATAATGATTTGGACATGTATACTTATTTTGTATTTAATTTATACTTTAACATATTTAACATATATTGGTCATCCTATCATCTAAGGGAGGGATGGGGGAAGGAGGGGAAAAATTGGAACAAAAGGTTTCGCAATTGTCAATGCTATAAAATTGCCCATGCATATAATTTGTAAATAAAAAGCTATTAAAATTAAAAAAAAGAAATTTGAATTTATATATGTAGTATATATACATAAACATATATGTATACATATGTAGTTTATATATATGTATATATATACATATTGTATATATATATGTATTTATCACTTGCTATACACACTATATATTACCCATTAAATTCCTCATTATTTTGCTTTGTCCTAGCCTTTTTGTGAACTCCTTTATATTTTATTTTGGGAACTTAAAGTGCTTTAATGATCCTCTTTTAAAAAATGGCATCACTCTTCTTAGCCCAAAATCTCCCTCCCCAACAATTAAAATCCACTAAGGGAACAGAGATTCATTGTAATTCATTAACAAGTCAAGGAAAAAAAAATTCACACAATGGCCAGGACCATAAATATGTCTCTTTTGCAAACTGAGTCCATCAACTGAGCTTCATCATCTAGTCCTCAAAAGATATGGTTTACTTTTTGGATAATAGTTTTTATCATAGTTTATTATCATTCATAAATATAATTAACATGAACAAATATTAATCATTATGGTCATTTTTGTTGAAGTTGACCTATCTGAAATGTCTTTATCTCATTACACATCTTACCAATAAAAACTGATCCTACCTTGAAGTCATTTCCAGTGATCAATTTGTAAATATATTGCTGTCTCGATAAAACAAAATTGCTTTTAATTTTCTTTATCCTGAATTCTGCTTCATTATTCAAGATGAAAGCTCACATGAAGAAGTTTCTTTTTTTAAAATAATAGCTTTTTTATTTTCAAAATGTGCAAAGATCATTTTCGACATGCATCTCTGCAAAATCTTGTGTTATAAATTTTTCTTCCTCCTTTCCCCCTCCTACTTCCTCTAGATAGCAAGTAATTCAATATATGTTAAACATGTTTTCACATTTGCCATGTTGCAGAAGAAAAACCAGACCAGAAAGGGGAAAAATGAGGAAAAAACACAAAACAAGCAAATAACAAAAGAGGCAAAAATACTATCAGGTGAAGAATTTTCAACAGAGTAATTTATTTTTTGTTTGGATTATTCTCATTTTTAGGGATCCTGTTACTTTTGATAACAAGTATTTTTTTTTTTTAATTCTAAGCTCTTTATTTTCCTCCATTCACCCAGAGTTTTTTTTTTAATATTTATTAAAACTCTTGATTTATATTTTTCTTGTGGAAAATCCATTTCCCCCCTTTGAATTTCTGCTCACATGCTATGAAATTCCCCCCCCCTTAAGTTGAATTCTTGAAAATCTCTCAATTTTTATAGTATAGTAGTAGGCATTTTCATTGGTTTACCTACCAGTATAATTTTATTTCCTGTTTTAAGGCTTTGTGGGCAAGTCAGAATCTACCCCTTGCTGCTCTTTTGGATGGAGTGGTTGGTGATGCAGATCTATCCCTGGATCTCCTGGTTTCCTCATCTAACTTCTATCTCCTAGAGCAGTGGTTCTCAAAGTATGGTCTAGAGAATCCTGGGGATCTCTGAAACCCTTTTAGAGGGTCACAAATTCAAAATTAGTTTTTATTTCCAATATAGTAAATGTCTATAAATATAACCCAGATAAACAAAAACGCTTTGGAGAGATCCTCAATAATTTTTAATAGGATAAAGATACTGAAAACAAAAGTTTGAGAACCACTGTCCTAGGGTAAGGCTCTCAATCTTTATGACTTATATGTTTGAGGTACAGTGTACCGGATCTTCCTTCTTCGGAACCTCAGAACAGCTGGTTTCTCACAAATCAAGTAATGGACCAACGATATGTTCTATGTTCTTAATAAATATATTTATTATATTCTTAATAAAAAGTTCTTAATAAAATTTAACAAATGGACAAAAAAAGAATAAATGAATGTAATAAAGAATGAATGACTGCCACAGTATTACTGACAATTTGAATAAAGACCAGTATTTCTGAATGTGGATCAAAGCATTGCATATGTCAGCTCATTCCCAAATTACATTGATGTACAAATCTATTACCCTTCCCCTTTTTGCTGTCCCCAGTAGCAGTATTGCTTCAAACAAGTAACCTCTATTGAATTCAGGGCACAGTACCCTAAGGAAGTGTCTTATTCTGTAGGCCTCTTTATGACAATAACATTTTACTGGTTGGACAGAAAGGAGGAAAATAATGATTATCTGTTTCTATTGTTTTTATTAGTAGATAGAAAAATGTCCTCTTCCACTTAGTGTCATAGAACCACAGATTTAAAAGATATAAAGAACTTTAAGGGGTATCTAATCCAATCCCCTTAATTTACAGAGAAGGAAGCAGAGTTCCAAGGAAGTGAAATTATTTGTGTCAAGCCACAGAAGTTGTAAATATTGATCAAGGTGTGGTATAAAGGAATTATTGAATAGATGAATAAAGAACTTATTGGATGAAAAAAAATTATTTTGTTTGTATATTGTATATTTTTGTGGCATGTTTACTAAATGTCAATTTCCATGTTCAACTCTGGGATTACAAAAACAAGGATGTGTCTAATCTCAAGAAACATATATCTTAATGCATGTGAATTTAGGCTTGATAAAGTTACTTAATTTGGCTTCACCCCTCCTTCCCCCACACTTTGGGTTGTGTATAATGATTTAGCTCTAAATCCTGTGTTCCCATGCCATCATTGATAAGGTAGCTTCAGAGTAAGAGAATAAACTTTACCTGCATTAAAAAAATAATATCTGAATGCTCAGGTGGGCCAATTATAAGTGGGAAATAAGTTTACCCCTTTTGGGAATAGTGGGAGTAGGGTAGCCCCATTCCCTTAGAGAATCTAGCCTAATCTCCCTTGTCATAGCAGATCATTCCAAATCCTGACCCTCAAATTCTCTGGGGAACACAATGGGGAAACTGGAGGCCAGATCATGGTGAGTGAGGGAAATCAGATCCAGGGAGTGGGATATCACGGGGAGCAGCAACTGAGAGAATAAGGTAATAGAGCACTTGATTTCAGGTCCGCAAGTCCTGATGCTTAATAGGCAAATTGCTTAAACTTTTAGACTTCCTATCTCCTAATATAGAAAAAAGGGGAAACTTCCATCAAGAGCCTCTATAAACTCCTCTAGCTTTAAATCGATGGTCCTATAAATAATCCCCTTTTCTATATATCTCTAGGTGAAAGTTACTGGTGCTTCAAATTAGTTGTAGCATTATCTTGTCATAAACTCAGTTTCAGGAATCAGGGCCTTAGATATTCCTCTTGTAGATAACAAACTATATACATTGTCAGGACCCCAGTATCATACCTTACTTTTTAAAATGTTTATCAAGACCAGTTAGGGAAAAGGTGTTAATAGAATACATTCTAGAAATAGAAATTGTTATTCACAGGGAAGCTTGTGCCCTGAGGTCCTCTTTAGCCTTAATAATAATAATAATAATTCCTTTTGCTTGCTTTCTTACAGAGATATCTTGCTTATACTTTTCCTATTCTGTGTGAAAGTTGTGTGTGTGTGTATATATATGTATTATATATATGTAACATATATAATATACATATTAATAGCACCCTGTGTATGTATATGTATAATATATATATATATGTAAAAGATATGTAAACCATATCTTTTGAGGACTAGATGATGAAGCTCAGTTGATGGACTTAGTTTGCAAAAGAGACATATATTTATGGTCCTGGCCATTGTGTGAATTTTTTTTCTTGACTTGTTAATTAATTACAATGATTCTCTGTTCCCTTCTTGGATTTTAATTGTTGGGGAGGGAGATTTTGGGCTAAGAAGAGTGATGCCATTTTTTAAAAGAGGATCGTTAAAGCACTTTAAGTTCCCAAAATAAAATATATATACATACATACATACATACACAGGGTGCTATTCTCTAGCTTATAGTGATGAAAATATAGAGAAAATTTCAGTAGTTTGTCCCAAGTTATATTAATTTCATAATGGAAATGGGACTTTATTTTTTTCCGTGAGACTATACTGTTGCTTACTATAAATCAGTGAAGATTTTTGTGGCTCCAAGAAGTCATAGGAGGTATAGCAGTCACACCTGGGACCATCTTGGCAGATGAGCAAGATCAGGTTGAAGGTAATTTAAAGGCCTGAACCTATTGGTGAATTAGGATAATGTCTATCCCAAGCATATGAGGGCTACGTCCTATTGAAACTCCCACAGTTGAAGAGGAGCTGCAGAGTGCTTAGAGCTTGGTCAGACATCAAAAATGTCAAGGCCATCCACTGGATTGTCTTAACTTTGGTCTTGCTACTGGACTTCAATGAGTCTGGAAGAGAGAGGTAGGTTGACTACTTTGTATAACTATTCGACTAAAATCCATTTCACTCTCAAGACATCACTCTTTGAAATCTTCAGTCCTCTTTGAGAAGGAAGGATGAACCACAACAACCAATGAGTGAAATGTTTTCAACAAAAGGCCCCCGAGGCTGATATGCTACAGGAATCACTTCACAGTTTCCTGATTCTCAACTGAGTGTTCTATCCTCACACTCTGTGACTATATCTCCCTGAGTGAAGATTTAAGAGAAGGATATCCTTGGGACAAATGAAGTACTAAGAGGAAGGAGAGGAGAGAAAAAGTGCCATAAATGAATAATTACTGGGGTTTTTGTATCAATACATTTAACACTGAAAGGGTCCTCAGAGACCATTTAACAGCCTCTCATTTTACAGAAGAGATGTGATATATATTGACTAAATAATTAATTCAGATGGCAAAAAATGAAATTGCAACCCTAGTCTTTGAATATAGTATGTGATCCCCATGCAAGTCACTCAGCTACTCAGGGCTTTAGTATCCCTCTGTGTAAGTGAATAAGTTGGACCCCTTTGGTAATCTGGCAAAGCCTTTCTCCGAATGATATTTCATTATTCAAATTTGCACTGCATACTTCTATTGAACTGGTATCAATGATCACATTTTATATAATTACAACTTTGAACAGCACAAATTTGAACACATACAATCATTTCAGAAATTTGTTCTTTTCACTAATCTGGACCTGGTTGTATTTTTAAATGCATAAAACACATATAAGAAAAGACAATTTTATTGAACTCTAGTTATTGAATTACTTAAAACAAAAACAAGTTCATATATCTTAGACAACCAAATTAAAAACCCTAATTCTGCTATCTCTGAATCCTTTTCAATTTTAATAAAGGTGACACAGTGCAAAAGCTCCAGCCTGGAATTAGGAAAACTCATCTTCCTGAGTTTAAATTTGGCCTCGGACATTTACTAGATATATTACTCTAGGCAATTCACTTAATCCTGTTTGTCTCAATTTCCTCATCTGTTAAATGAGCTGGAGAAGGAAATGGCAAAAACACTTCAGAATCTTTGCCAAGAAAACCCCAAATGAGGTCACAAATGTCAGATGTAAGTGAAATGATTGAACAACAATGAAAAGTTCATTGTTATATATATAACAGTTCATTAATATATATAATATAATGTAAAACATAAGATGATTGATTTTATGAAAATATGTAAAGTATTAATTAGTTTTATGTTTGAAAATAGCCACAAAATTTGGTCCCCCTAATTAGATTCCAAGAGACTTGAACACAGGGTGTGTGATGAAATAGAAAGGAGAAAAATGATAACCTTCTAGAGTGGATAGACCTGGCTATATGCTCTAAATATCTGACAATTCCAGGATATTGGGGAAGGGTCAAAGACGCAAAAAAGAGAAAAGCACAGATGGGGAGGTGGGAGGGCAGGGGACACAAACGACTGTTTTGCTTCCAGCGTACCCCTGGTCCTCCTGACCTCGATCTGCTGTGAATGCCTTGGGTAAATTCCTCTTTAAACATTATTTCCTTCTGTGGAGCTAAAAATAGTACTCACTCCCTCCTTTCAGGACCTGCCCACTGCATTTCTCCCTCCCTCAAAGATGTTGAGAGGCTTCCTGGGAATTGATAACATCTGTTAAGCATTCTTCACATCTTAGGCAGCATCTAAAGACTGTGTTTGATCCTTGCAAATCCAGGACAGTCATCCTTCATCTCCTTTTTCATGTGGATGGGACTCATCATTCTAAATTCACCATAGCTCAAATTGGAATAACTGGAGAACAGAGGAAGAGAAAATTGGATGCCTTTTGTGGGGGAATCACTCACTGGGACAGGTGCTTCCATTGAGGTCATCTGATATTCTGAAAAAGCTGATCTTTGTCTGAATTTCTGAAGAATGAAACTGACCTGTTGCCTTGTTTTTATGGGGCTAAAACTGGACAGAGGAAAGAAGCAGAGAATTTCAGCAGATCCTGGATTTGATAAAATCCTTTACCCACATCCATCTTGAGGTGATATGATGAAAGGCAACAAGAGTACTTATCTCCTGCTTTCTGTATGCCTTTTGGAGTCACTTTATTCATCTCTTTACTTCTGTTCCTTGTTCGTTTTATTGGAAATGAGAAATTATTACATTAATACATATTTATAGCACTTTTCAATTTATTACAGGTCACAATTCTGTGAGATAGGAAGTATAAATTTTATTATTTCCCCTTCTTTTCAAGAAAGGGCAACATATGCTTAGAACCAGTGATTTCATCGATGTACAAAACTCTCAGTTCTTAAAAACTCTCTCAATTTATGTAGGTTTGGTGCTTTATTTATAAAGGATAATATTAAAAAGCTGTCTGGGGCACTGAGAGGTCAAATGATTCATAGATCTGTAGTTAGTATATATCTTAGAGCAGGAGTTAAATCAAGAGGAAGTGCTATATCTAGAATCAAAAGGCCAGATTCGAATCTTTGTGATCTTTTACTTTGGGGAGATAGTCACAATTTTCTCATTCCATGTGTTAATTCTACTCCTTTCTTGTAGCCTTATACAAATCTTTAGCTTAACAAAGCCAAGGTCTTCCATTTCATCTAGGGCCAACTCCATTCATCTTGATCTATATTTTGTGACTAGAACCAGATGACTATGGGAGGGGAATGTAAGGCAGGTGATCTTGCACAGCCCTCTTTCGCTTGAATCCAATTCACTTGCATGTCATATATCTCCTCCCTGATATCATGGTCCTATTCAAGAATGAAGGACAAACAACAACAATTTCATTTAGATTCTTTGAAACTTAATTTCCTCAATTATAAAATTGTAAGTTATTTTCTTTCTGCTCTAAATTTAGGAAGTTTTTAATCCTAGAATCATTGTGATTCAAAAATCAGCTGTTACCCCCTCTAAATCCCAAGTCTTAATGAAACAGTAAAAAATTAAATTGATCCAAGTCCCCACTTCCCCCAAAACATTTGAGATTTGAATAGAATTTGATTATTTCCTCCATCAGCAATAAAGCTTCTAGAGTGCTCGGTTGCCTTGGGAGTTCTCCTTGTTTCTATAGGCCTTAAAGCCTTCTTATTCTATGGGTAAGAGAATAGCCATAGATATGTTCAGTAACTTTCCCATGTCCTCATAGTCAGTGTCAGGCTTGGAGATTTGAACTAATTTCTTCTGATTAAAAATTCAATACTCTATTGTCCAATATTCTCAAACATGTTTCTTTGGCCTCCCAAACTAGTATTCTTTCCATTACATTGTTTGGAAGAACTCTGGAATTTCTTGGAAATGATTCTGATTCATATAAAAACATCCATTTATTTCACACATGCAGTGTGATATATAATGGCAATCAAATAGCAATTTGGTGTGTGAGAAATAGTGAGAGCAACAATAATAGTCTTTTTGTGGAGTGTGGGGGAGGACGGTGGTCTTGGAGGGAGTCAGATCTTTGATCCCACAATTCCAATGTGGAAATTCCCACCTTCATGCAGATTAACCACTCATCTATACATTATTTTGAAGATTTGTTTGAAGTAACCGAATTAGAGTGAAGAGGTTTTACTGGGGTCACAAAGATAGAAAGTGGGAAAGGGATTTGACCCAAGTCCTAACCTCTCTCCACTATTCGAGGTTGTCCCTCTCTATTTCATACCATTTCTTTTGTAATCTTCCAAATCATCTACATATGTTACCTCCTTGATCCTATCACTAATCTTATGTGGCAAGGATTTCTGATATACTTTATTTGTAAATGGGTGCAGTCATCCCTATTGTCCCTATAAGAATCAAATGTAATATTGAATTTGTTGCCTCACCTGTTAGAATGTAAGCTTATTAGGAATAGGAACTGCTGTATTCTATATAGTTGGATCTTCAATATTTGGCCAAATGCCCAACACATAGTAGGTATTTCATAAATGAATCATTGATTGATTAAGTTCAAATTCAGTGGGGGATGAGCATGTGTGGCAGACTGGCAACGAGCTTCCTCCCCCCACAAAACCAGGGCAATCTGCCTCCCTTCAGAGGAGATCAGAAGCAGCCTATAAGCCAGGGAGACAGGGAAAGAAGCCACCCTTAGGGAGCCCCAAATGCAACCTCAGTTGGCAGGCTCAGGCAACTTCGAGGAATCCAAAAACCAAAAGGTGAACAGCAATCTCATGGCCAAGCCCCACCAGAGAGGCAGCCAGAAATGTTATGGCAAGGGCTCATTTGCCAGATTCATAAACTACATTTACATATCTGATAGCTTATTTTCACAACAGTTAAAAGATCCAATTAGCACAGCAGCTGCATTTTAAAAAATTCATTTAAGGAAAAAAAAATCCCTTCCTTGGAGTCAACTGTGTTCCCAAAGAACAATGACCTATTTTTAATCATCATTCCAGGGGTAGGGAAAGAATTCTGGTTTAAAGTTTGCTAATCTGTCACTTGGGGAATTAATTAAGAAAGGAGAGACTAGCAAATTCTGGAATAGAGACACTTCCAGGGCCCTGTTTATGTTATGCTTTTACACCTTTAATTTAAAAAGAAAGAAAAATGACACATATAACCTCCTCCCCACCCCACCCTCTTCTAGCAATGAACAATTCTAGAAGAGAGAAAGGGACATTTTTCAGGTCTCTGGGGAAGATGAAGTTAAATACTTATTTTAATTCATTAGGAAAACCCAAGAGTATTCTCCAGACACCAGTGCCAAGAACTGGCTGTCCACCTGCCTAATCTAGTAATGCTCACAATTGGGTTTGCCTTTGGCAGCTGAGACCCAGGAACTGGCAGTGGAAACACAGAGTTTTCTCCTTAAGTCACATGGGATCTTTATATTAGGAAGTCAGAGTTGGAGTGAAAAAGAACTTTAAAAGTCTTCAGGTTCAAACCTTCACTTTACAGACAAGGAAACTGAGTCCCAGAGAAGTTAGATAGCAGATCCACAGTCACATAAGGAGTAGGTGGCAGAACCAGGATATGAATCCACTTTCTGTGCGACTTGTACTGTTCTGGCCTTCTATGCAAACTGATGGAGCCCAAGGTTCTTCAAAGAACTGGTGTAAGCCAGCTTTCATATAACTTTAAGGACTGATTAATTCACCTGAAAAGGTAAGGGGGAGAGGGAGGAAGTAATGAAGGACAGAAAGAGAAAGAAGGGAGGGAAGAAATGTAATGTCTGGACTAGCTTTCTGGAGGACCTCGAGACCAGCCTGAGTCCTTGGTCTTAGTGGAGGAGTGATGAAGTCAAGACAGTCATCATGAGGCTGGTCAAAGATGGAGTGTCTGTGGCTGAGAGAGAAGGGCCCATTCCCTTAAATACTTCAGTACTATTACATCATTACAGCACACTAAGTACCTTGCCATAGAACCATTCTAAGTACTAAGTATATGCTTAACTATAAATATCTTGCTGACCTAGATTCAAGTACACCTTTTCAGAGTTCCAGTCTTCTACATCAAGGAATGAAGAAAAGAAGGAAGAGAGAAAGGGAAGAGCTGTAGGAAAGGAAGAAGGTAGGAAATGAGGGATGAAGGGATGAAGGAAGCAAGAGAAAGAGCAAAGGAATGAAGAGAAGAAGGAATGGAGGGTTGAAGGAAGAAGGAAAAAGGGAGGGAGGGAGAAAAGAAGGAAATAATGAAAAAGAGGGAGGGATGGAGGAAGGGAAAAAGAAAAGGGAAAAATAAAGGGAAGAAGGAAGGAAGGATGGGAGGGAAATGAGAAAGAGGGAAGAAAGGGAAGAAGAAATGAGGAAAAGAAGAAATCAAAGAAGGGAGGTTGGGAAGTTTGGATAGAAGGATGAAGGAATGGAGGGAGGGAAGAACAGATGGAAGGAAGGAAAAAAGAAAGGAAGAAGTGAGGAGGAAGAGAAAGAAAGAAAGAAGGAATGAAAAGAAGGAGGGAGGAAGGGAGTAATAATATTTACAAATATTCTCTCATTTTATTCTCATAACAACTCTGGAAGGTAGGTACAGTGGAGAAAACTGTGGCAAGCAGGCAGAGGTTAAATGATTTGCTCAGAATCACATTGCTAGTAAGTACTTTTGAGAAGCACAAGGTAGACAAACTAACCATCTTAAGTATTGGAAGGGCTTTTCTTGACAACAGGGATTTGTTTTACCTGCCTCCAGAAGGCAGAACCAAGCTGAGAGAATAGAAAATATGAACTAGATTTGAATTTTTAAAAATAACCTAACCTTTAAAGATATTAAAAAGTAGAATTAGTTGTCTTGAGAGATAGTGAGTTTCTCTTGTTTGAAGGTCTTCAGGGAGAGGCTGGATGACCATTGGTTGGATCCTCATCAAAGGAATTTGTTCAGGGCATTTTACACTGACAGACTACTTGGGTATCTTCTTCCTGATGGGTCTTCTGGTTTTTCCCAGTCATCTTTCACCTTGACCTCAAACACTGATTAACTCAGCTGAAGAATTGAACTTCTTGTTTTGATGACTAGGTAGGGAACTATTAAATTATATTATGGTCCCCAACCCAGTGCTGGGCCTACAGAAAGTGCCCAATAAACACAGAATTATTGATTGATTGTTGGCTTCTCCCCCTATGGTTGCATTTTCATTAGAAGTATTGCCTGGGGATCGGGCCCAGGTTGGCACTGAACTGCATTTACATGCAGAGCATGGGAAATGTTATTCATCCTGCCAGCATTCTAAAAGTGATATTCACCTGCAGCAGGGGAAAGTTGAGACTGCATTACTTCAATCAGTCATGTCATTTTATTAGATATGTAAAGCTTTACTAGAGATCATCTAGTCCAACTCTTTTATAGATTGAAACTGAGGCCTGCAGAGATTAAACAATTTGCCTCAGATTACACATCTAGCAAGTGTTCTTTAAAGGATGCAAAAGTTACTTATTTTTAGCTAGGAGGGAATCAAAGGCAATTAGATCCACCCCCACCATTTTACAGATGAGAAAACAGACCCAGAGATGGCTAGTCTAAGATCACACAGCCTATGATCAAGGTGGGATTTAAATCTAGGTCTTCCTGACTTTAAGTTCCATTACAACACACTTTCATGCTTGGGATTTAAATCTGGTTCCTCTCTCTCCTAGGATAGTACTATGCCATAATTCTTTCCCAAATTTATTCCTTTTATAAAGGATATTCATCATTTTTTCTTCCAATCTCCTAGCTTTGAAAGTTCAGGATCCTTCTTGATTTTTCTCTCTCCCTCCATCCCCACAATTATCCAGTTTCCAACTCTTGCTGATTCTACTTTTACAATATATCTTGAAAACTTCATTTTCTCCTATTGCAATATATAATAGATTGGTCTCTCTTTTTCAGTTTCTCTTGTTTCCAATATAACCTCAACCCAGATGCCAAATCAATCATCCTAAAATATAGTTTTCACCATCCTATTCACTGCCTCAAAAATCTTTTAAATTGAAATTTAATTAAAATAATTGCCTTAAGTGATACCCTATTACCTCTAGAATAAAATACAAACTCATTAGCTCAGCAGTGATAGTTTTCAATGGTCAGAATCCCGGCTCCCTTTCCAGCCGTACTGTGGATTACTGTTCCTTTTGCAGTCTACATTCCAGACAAACTAGCCGACAAGCTGTCCCCAATGAACCACATTTTATTTGGAGTCTGTCTTTTTACATAGCCTGTCTCCACCTATGCTATTGGTCTTAGAGTAAGCATGGTAAAGAGACACCAGAATTGGCAAGCACGGTGGAGAGGATTTAAAAGGGGAAATGGATAAAAGGAATAAAGTGAATGAATGACATCAGAGTATGCTTGTTTCTAACTTCAGGTCACTTCAAACCTTAAAAAGATTCTAGAGTAGGCAAGGTCCCCACTTGGACCTAGATGGTGTTGAAGGGGTAGAAACAAGATTAAGACATATGCCTGAAGTGATCAAGTACACAAGTGGGTAGAGCACTAGGTCTGGTCAGAAAAATACCAAGTTCAAATTTGACCTCAGACACTTACTAACTGTGTGATCTTGGGCAAGTCTCTTTACCCTGTTTTCTTTAATTCCCTGGAGAAGAAAATGGCAAAGCACTCCAGTATCTTTTTCAAGAAAATTCCATGGATAGTCTTGGTGTGCTGTGGTTCATGAGGTCAAAAAGAGTCAAAGACAACTGAACGATAACAACAGGGACCTGAAATGCTGGTCTCTATCCTGTATAATTCTTTGGAACTCATGTCTGGTATAATATCAAGCACCCTGGGAATGCTGACAGTTCTTTGCATTTGTTTTTTTCCAAAACTGTTTCACATTCATAATCTCAGTGGAGCCTCAGGATAATACTGCAAGGCAGGCAAAGCAGACATCACCATCTCTATTTCATGTCTGGGGAAATGGATGTTGAATTTAAGTGTCTCGCCCAAGGCCCGCACTGGAGGATTTGTGAAACATTATAAAGAATGTAGATAATATTTCAAACTAGATTAGAACAATGATAAGAAATCATGTGGATAGGACATAAAAAGAGGAACTCTGGATTAGCCTTAGGAAGACCTGTGTCTATCATTTTGAGTTTGGGACTTTAAATAAATATGTACAGAGGAAGGAATAAAGTGCCCACTGTGTGCCAGATACTGTGGCATGCATTATTTCTTACAAATATTATCTCACTTGATACCAACAAGAGCCCTGGCAGGTAGATATTATTATTATCCCTATTTTAAAGTTAAAGAAACAGGCAAAGAAGTACAATGTTTTGCCACAGTGAGCAAGTAAGATCTTTCTGATTCCAGGATCAGTGTTCTAGTCACTATACTGCCAGTTGCCTCTGATCATTCTGGGCCCAAGTTGTAAAATGAAAAGAAGTAAACCATGAGGCAATGTGGTGCAATGGATAGAGGACAAAGCTTGGCCCTTTGTTCAAATCTTACCTCAGACTCTCATTAGCTGTCAGTTCACTCAGTTGTTGCTCATTCATGTCCTACTCTACATAAGCACATTTGGAGTTTTCTTGGCAAAGACTAGAATGGTTTGCCATTTCCTACTCCAGCTTACTTTACAAATGAGGAAACTGAGGCAACAAGTGATTTTTTTTTCCCTTGGGCTCCACAACTAATAAATATCTGAAGCTGCATTTGAACTCAGGAAGATGAATCTAATTGACTTCAGGCCAGCACTGTATCCTTGGTACCATGTAGCTGTCCTATCAATTCAATACCAGATTCTAACAATATAAAGAAGAAAATAATCCTATTGATCAGTGTGTGTGTGTGTGTGTGTGTGTGTGTGTGTGTGTGTGTTGTATAGTGTATGCAGAATAAATCTTAATAGGTGTGTTCAGTGGGCCACACCTATAGTCCTTGTTTCCTGAGATGCCAAGATTAATGGATGTATTAAGCTCTGGAGTTCTGAGCTGCATGGACTCAGTTGCCTGTATTATTGGGTCTAAAAACTGTTTTCTCCAAGAAGTAAGTGTGTGTGTGTGTGTGTGTGTGTGCATGTGTGCTTCTGGGGCAGTAGGAGCTAAATATTAGCCCAAGTCAGAAAATAGAGCAGATCAAATCTCTGGGTAGCTCTAGCCTGGTCAGAGAGGGAGACCCAGTTTAAAAAAAAAACAGAACTTAATACATATAATGAGAATAAATATAAAATAAATTCAAGAAGACTAGGAAGGACATAGCAGTTTGGGTGATCAGCAAAATTTCATGTAAAAGATGATGCCAGTTTTAGAATATAATATATGCTAAATACTTTGCAAGCTTTCAAGCATCATATAAATAATAATGTGATGTTTTATCATCTAGAAAGCTCTAAATCTTGGGCATAGTGAAGAGAGTACCTATTTTGGAGCCAGAGGGCCTGGGTTTAAATAGTGAATCAGACACATATCTTGTGTGTCTTTGGGCAGTCCTTAAAGCTGTATCATAGGTAACAGGGAAATGGACTAGCTGGCTTCTCACTCTATTGTCTTAGCATCATTTCCCTTAGTAATTTCCCCTTTGGGGCTGTTTCCTCACCTGCGCCATGAGGATATTGGATTTAGCAATTTTTAAGCTTCCTTCCAGCCCCAAAGGTCCATGATGTGGTCACATAAATACTTTGTGGGCTCACGTTTATTAAACATGCGGGGAGGAAAGTGATTGTTGAGAGTCCATGCTGAGAAGTTATTAGGTTTTAATGAAATAAGTAATGATATTGTTATGGATTACCTTAGGGCCTTTCCCTTCCTTCAAGTGAATTCCTCCTATAAAAAGCAGTATTTCATCTAAAATATAGCAATTGACTAATGGCATCTGGCTAGTAAATCATAAATGCCCTTCCAGGGATGCCTACAACTATCTTTTATCTGCTGTGAAATTGTAGAGTACATCTGGCCTCATTAGCCTACTTGGTTTACCTCTAACTTTGTTTCTATGAATAGGCTTCATTTCTTATGATTGTAACTTAAGACTATCAGCAGCAGACAATATCCCAACTCTCATTTCACTTCGGCCAGACCAAACGGTTTTTACTGCCAATAAGACTGCATCCTATCCCGATCTCCCATAGGACTTTGAGGCAAAGTTGTTAAGATTGCCAACTCTAGCTGTGAGATGCCAGGTGTATAATATCTTCTTGGAAATTCTGAAACTCAGTATCTTTGTTCCATTTAAAACACAATCAGCTTTGCTCACTTAAAAAATGTCCCTCTTCCTGCTTTGTTGTTCTTGCTCCTTCTTTATAAGTCCTTTTCCTCCCTTGAAATTTTCCCTTACAATTAAAATAAACATTTGAACAATTAATGAGATCCCAATCTCATTAGACAAGGTTTGCAACATTTGGAATCCTAACTCTCTACCTAGAATGTTTCACTCTGATTTTATGACATTCTTTAGGGCAGCTAGATGGTGCAATGGATAGAGAAACCAGCCTGAAGTTAGAAAGAGCTAAGTTCAGATGTGACCTCAGAAATTTAACAGCTGTGTGACCCTGAACAAGTCACTTGACACATGCTTGTCTCAGTTTTCTCTTCCATAAAACGGGCTAGAATAGGAACTGGCAAACCACTATAGCAACCCAAGAAAATCCTAAATAGGGTCACTGAAAGTCAAGCGCGACTAAAAATGACAACAAAAACAACCAGCAAACATTTGTTAAGCATTTATTATTTGTCAGGCACTGTACCGAACATTTTACAAATATTAACCTCTTGATCTTTACAAAATGCCTGGGAAGTTGGCACTAACATTATCTCTGTCTTATAGTTTAGCAAACTGATGCGGACACAGTTGATGTGATGACTTGCCAAACATCACATAGCTAAAAAGTGTCTGAGCCCAAATTTAAAGTTTAGTCTTCTTCACTCCAAGCCCAGAGTTCCTTTCACTGTTTTATCTAGCTTCCCATAAGAGCAAGACTGTACTTCAGCTGTATTGATTCTAGATTTTGACTCATAACAAAGTTGACCTTCTTTGGGGTTATTCTCTGCCTGGAAATCAGGAATTTGGATGTAGATCTTTGCTACAATAATAACTGTAATGTAGTCTTAGTGTCACTTTTGCATTTACAACTGATAAGCAGGAGGGAATCATTAACCTATATGGAAGAGGTTATTTATAGCTGCAGAGTGATCTGTAGAAGAGGTAAAAGAGCACTGACCCAATCAGCAGAAGACCCTAGAACTGAATCCTGCTTTTGTTGCTTTCTACTATGTGTTTGTGGAATAGCCTTCATTTTTTCATTTGTAAATGACAGAAACAATTCTTACCTTGTAGGAATTAATACACTATGTATTTCATATTTATTTTTATATACTTAAGTAGTATAGGACTTTTAGCTTGAGTTGGACCTTGAAGAAGGTCCAGAACCAAGTTGTAGAAATGAAAATGACCAAAGTCATAAGAACATCTTTGAAAGATAAGAATAACTTTGAAAACGCAAACTGTACTTTAAAGTACATTTTTAAATGTACTTAAATGTAGACTCCATCACTGGCCTTGGCAGAACACATTTTTCCCATCTTTGTTAAATCTCTCCTTAAAGATGGTGGATGGCTTTATCAGAGTCTTTCAGTTTTATACCTCTAAAATGTTCCATTGATAATCAATGAGCAAATAAAAACAAAACAAATCCTCTTATTGCTGCTCACTGGAAATACTGTTTTTGGAACTGGATTTAAAAAAAAAATAGATTATTGCAGAGAGGAGCCACAAACCCCTACACAGGCATAATTGGAATTAGTACATGCCACAGAAACCAAATCATCTTTGATCCACTCATCAAAGCACTTCTCTGGATTTCAAGCAGGACTATAAAAATAAACATTTTGCAAGGAAGGTTCATCTATATCAAGATATATTTAACAAAATATTTTAAAAAGATGTTGATATCTCTTTCCGACTTTTCTCTTTAGTGGGGTCATTTTCATAGTTGAAGTCTCTGTAGCTATATGAATGATGTTTTTTTTTAAATTTTAAATTTCATTGATTTAATGAAAAAAATTGCATTAAATTTAAAATTTAAAATTAATTATCAATAGATTCCAACAAATTCGCTCTTAGGAAAAAAATACAAGCCAAGACAGACATTCTCTTTTGTTGAAAATTACTAAAGCTGATTTCATAACTAAAATTGATCATTGAATTAAACTCAATTTGATACACAGACACATATTGGTTGTGTGGCTTTAAGCAAATAACTAACTTCTCAGTGTGCCAAAAATCTCCCTGCAATTATAAATTTCATAGTAGTAATTGATCTTTATCTATGGGAAGAATTTCTTCACCATAGATCAATGAATACAAATAGCACCAAAACCCAACAGACCAACAAACCAAAACCCAACAGCTATAAAATATTTAAGGCATTAAATCCAAATATCCAATGTCTGCTATTAGGGACTACTGTTAGAAAAGTTTAGTAGTAATTCTACTAAAAAGATTAAAGAGATTACATTCTCTTTGGAGGTTGGATGATAATAGTAGTGGTGGTGGTAAAACAAAACAAAACAAAACAAACAAACAAAAAACAATGTTCTACCAGAAGTTACCTGGCATTTAGAGTCAGAAGTATCTAAGACCACATCCTTCCTTACATCCTTATTGGCTGTATAAGGCCGGGGCTAGTCTTGAATATTATTGGACCTCAGTTTCTCATTTGACAATAATCAGCAATAACAGTACTTAACTCATAGGGTTATTAAAGAGTTCCAGTATGATATTGTATCTAAAGTATGCTGCAGGCCTAGAGGTATCATATATATGTTGGTTATTGTAAATGCAAAGAATCTGATTTTTAGCTTTCAAAGATAGGATAATTTGTTTTTCATCTGTACTACTGACATATTTGGCTTTATTACTTTTCACATAAACCACTTTGAATGAAATCTAGAGTTTTTAGATATTTTGCAGGTCATTAATCTCAAACTCTCCTCAGATTGCTCCTGTTCTCCCTCTTCCTATAACATGTGTGCTCATACAGTTCAATTGAATTCTGTTCTGTTTAAATGTTTATTAAGTACTCATGTACAAAATACTCTGTGGTAATAGCTGTGGCCACAGAAATATTGCATTATATAATGCCTGTCTTTAAGGGATTTACTATGCTTCAGGGTACTAGGGAAGACATCCTGGAGCAGGACTTGAATGGTATTAGTTTTAGGCCCACTTCTTCCATTTACTAGCTAGGAATAAGTTCATATCCAAATTCTGTCAATTTGTTTTATCAGTGAGACCAGGGGTAAGTTGATTATTCTCTCTGTGCTGTAATTTCCTTATCTTTATCACACTGGAGTGTTTGCTAGATGATATGATTCATTAGTTTCATTGACTTAATACTAGAAGGAACCCTAGAAGCCATTTATTACAAATTCTTCATTTTACAGAAGAAGAAACTAAGTCGCATGAGATTAAATGTCTTTGCCCAAGTTTACAAAGTTAGAATTTGAATTCAAGTCCTTTGAGTTCAAGACCAAAATTCCCTCTTTTCTGTTATATCAGTTTACCTCTCACGTTGAAGGTGCATGAAAAGGACAAAATATTATGTAAATTGAAGGCCATTCCTCTTCAGGTTATCTTCTAGATCTACTCTGTCAAGCTTGCCCTACATCTTCATCCTCAAGTTTCCCATGAGCTTTGGAATTTATTTCTTGGAACTACCCTTCATTCCTGCAGTTACTCACTGTGATTGAATGACTCCACTTAGAACCTCCATTTAAGGAGTTCATCTAGGTCAACAATGTCTTGTTATTCACCTGACTGCATTCCCAACTTCTCTACCATGCTCATGTAGTGGATCTCTTTATTGCCACTATTTTTCCAGTTTCCTTTTTAATATGTTGTCTTCCTATCCATTAAAATATAAGTCCCTTGAAATCAGGGATTGTTTTCATTTTTTTTTCATATTGCTAGTGGTAGAAAAATTCCCTCCAAAGCTAGGATGATTCAGTGGAAAAAAAAAAAAAAACAAGACAAAACATTGTTTCTTGATTGAAAACCTAACGTCATATGTCACCTCTGACTTAAGCTATTTGACCTTGGACATAGTACTTGAATTCCATAAGCCTCAGTTTTCTCATTTACAAAATAGGATGGGGCCATGAATTAAATGATCTATGAGATCCCTTTCACTTTTTGATCCATGATACAACACTATTGTGATATGATGATAATGATGATGATGATGTTATGTGTTATTATTCATCCTTATAAATGAGGAAACAGGTACAACAAAGTTTAAGTGACTTGCCTGGGATGATATAATCAGTAAGTGCTGGAGATAAGATTTAAATCTTTGGTGGCTTAAAAGAAGTCAGAGGACCTCTCTTCAAATCCCAGTTCTGTCACTTAATGACATAAGTGACTTGAGGCAAATGACTTCACTTTTCTTCACTTCAGTCAAGCAGTTAATGAGTAGACATTTAGTATGTACATACTATGTACACTATGCTGCATACTGGGGATAAAAAAAGATAATTCCATCTCTTAATGAACTCTAATGTTCAAATCTGATAAACCTTGATATCTTGCTATAAATTTAGTACCATACAACTTGCTACTTTTGTGATTTTGGATAAGTCACTTCTCTGTAGGCTTCAGTTTACTTATCTGTAAAATTAGGGATTGTTCTGGATGACTTCTAAAATGACTTCTACTATGGTTCTCCAGATCCCAGGTTCAGCACTCTTTTCTTTTTTTATATTTGCATTCAATAGTATCTTATTTTTTTCCCAGTGACATGTAAAGATACTTTTCAACATTCATTTTTTGTAAGATTCTGAGTTCCAAATTTTTCTCCCTCCATTCTTTCTCTTCTTCCTTCTCTAGATAATAAGCAATCTGATACAAGCTATAAAAGTAAAATCATGTTAAACATTTCCACATTAGTTATGTTGTGAAAGAAGAATAAGAACACAAATGAGAAAGAAAAACAAAAATTTTTTTAAAGTGAACATACTATGCTTGTCTGCATTATGTGCATGATATTTTCCATGAGTCTTTTGGAATTATTTTGGATCATTGTGTTGCTGAGAAGAGCTAAGTCTACCATAGTTGATCATCATATAATGTTGCTGTTTCTTGTACAAAGTCCTCCTGATTTTGCTCACTTCACTCAGTATCAGTACATGCAAAGTTTTCCAACATTTTCTGAAATCCACCTGTTCATTATTTCTTACAGTACAATAATATTTCATTGTAGTCATATATTATGGTCTGTTTAGCCATTTCCCCATTGATGAACATCCCTTTGATTTCCAATTCTTTGCCACCACAAAAAGAGATGGTACAAATATTTTTGTGCATGTATCCTTTTTATGATCCTTTTGGGATGCTGACCTTATAATGGAAATGATGGATCTAAGAATACGCACACTTTTTAGCCCTTTGGGTGTGCTTCCAATATGCTCTCATGAATGGTTGAATCAGCTCATAACTCTACCAACAGTACATTAGTGTCCCAGTTTCCTCACATCCCCTCCAATGCTTATTACTTTCCTTTTTTGTCATATTAGTAAATTCAATAAATATAAGGTGGTACCGCAGAATTGTTTTAATTTGCATTTCTTTCATCCATAGCCATTTAAAGTTTTTTATATGCCTATAGTTTTCATTTCTTGATCTGAAAACTGCCTATTCATATTCTTTGACCATTTATTAATTAGGGAATGACTTGTATTCTTATAAATTTGACTCACTTCTCTAAATATTTTAGAAATGAGGCCTTTATCAGAAATACTAGTTGAATAAATTGTTCCCGATCTTTATGCTTTCCTTTCTAATCTGAATTGCCTTGGTTTTGATTGTGTAAAACCTTTTAAGTTTAATGTAATCAGAATTATTCATTTGGCATTTCATAGTATTTTCTATTTCTTGTTTGGTCAAAAATTCCTCTCTTCTCCAGAGATTTGACAGATAAACTATTCTTTGCTCTCCTAATATGTTTATGGTAGCTTATCTTAGTATAGGATGTGAAATGTTGGCCTATGCCTCCTTCTGCCTATTTTCCATTTTTTGCTAGAAGTTTTTGTCACATAGTAAGTTCTTGTCCCATAAATTGGAGTCTTTGGGTTTATCAAGCAGTAGATTACTTTAGTAAATATTGTGTCGACTTCACTGATCCACCACTCTATTTCTTAGCCAGTACCAAACTGTTTTGAGGATTTTCTCTTTAAAATATTGTTTTAGATCGCATATGTTTAATCCACCTTCTTTGCAATTTCTTTCATTAGTGCACTTGATTCATGATCTTATGTTCTTCCAGATGAATTTTGTCATCATTTTTTTCTAGCTTCATAAAATAATTTTTAAAATTATGTTAATTCAGTCTATTCACAAGTAATTGACATTTTTTTCAATTTTTTAGATCTTACTTTATTTGTGTGAAAAATATTTTGTAATTGTGTTCATATAGTTCTTGGATTTGTCTTTGCAGGTAGATTCTCAAATTTTTTTCTACAGTTATTTTAAATGGAATTGCTGCTGGACTTTGTTGGTAATATTTATATAAATTTATATGTACATATATATACATATTGATGATTTATGTGGGTTGATTTTATTAAAGTTTATTTTTATTTATTAAATTGTTATTTATTAAACTTTATTAAAATTGTTCATTGTTTCAAGTAGTTTTTTAATTGATTCTCTAGGTTCTCTAAGTATACAATTATATCATCTGCAAAGAGTGATTTTGTTTTCTCATTGCCTATTCATCTGACTTCTTTTTCTTCTCTTATTGCTAAAACTAACATTTTCAGTGCAATATTGAGCAATAGTAGCAAAAAATGGGCATCCTTTTTTCACCTCTGATCTTATTAGGAATGCTTTCAGTTCATCCCCATTACATATAATGTTTGCAGCTGATTTTAGATAGATGCTATTAATTTTAAGGAAAATTCAATTAATTTCTATCCTTTCTAATGTTTTAATAAGAATGAATGCTATATTTTGTCAGAAGCTTTTTACACAGTTATTGAGATAATCAAATGATTTCTGTTAGTTTCCTTATGGATATGATCAATTATTAAGATAGTTTTCCTAATATTAAAGTAGCCTTACATTCCTGATATAAATCCCACTTGGTCATAGTATATTATCCTGGTGATAAATTTCTGTGATCTCTTAGTTAATATACTATTTGAAATTTTACTTCAATTTTTATTAGAAAAATTGATCTATAATTTTCTTTCTGTTTTAGCTCTTTCTGGGTTATGTACCAACACCATAAAAAAGAATGTGCAGGACTTTTCTTCCCCTATTTTTCTAAATAGTTTATATAATATTGGAATTAATTGTGTATTAAGTGTTTGGTAGAATTCACTTGTAAATCATTTGGTCCTGTGTTACAGGTGCAACCTGCTAGTTAGTGGCTGTTGGGTATTATGGGAGCCACCTACTAGTGGCTGCTGGGGATCTAATTCTGATTAGCAGAATAGATCCCTTCATGTGAGAAGATGATAATGATATAAGGAGACTGAGAGGCAGTTGCATTCTTTGACCTCTTTCCTTTTCTCTCTTGCCTCCAATTTATTTCATTCCCAATTAACAAGCAACATCTGCATAGGTAAAGGCTGATTTTCAATTCCTTAGGGGCCTTAGGAGAACTGACCTGCCCATTCACACTTAGGCATGGTCCTTAACAACCCTGAAGATTTTTTTCTTAAGGAGTTCATTGAATATTTGTTCAATTTCTTTTTCTAAAAAGGGTTCTTAAAAGTATTTTATTTTATTTTTTGTTAATCTGGGAAATTTATATTTTCATAAATATTCATTCTTTTCACTTAGATGATCAAATTCATTGATATACAGTTGGGTGAAATAACTCTAAATTATTACTTTAATTACTTCTTCATGGGTGGAGAATTCATTCTTTTTCATTTCTGATACTGGTAGTTTAGTTTTCTTCTTTTTAAATTAAATTAACTAAATGTTTATTTTATTGCCCCCCAATAAAACCAACTTTTACTTTTATTTTATTAGTTCAATCTTTTTCTTACTTTCTATTTTATTGATCTCTCCTTTGATTTTCAGAATTTCTAATTTGGTATTTGATGAGGATTTAAAAATTTGTTCTTTTTCTATCTTTTTTATTTGCATACCCAATTCATTGGTCTCTTTTTTCTTTATTTTATTCATGTAAGCATTTAGAAATATAAAATGTCCCCTAAGAACTACTTTTGTAGCATCTCAGAAGTTTTGGTATTTTCTCACAATATTTTCATTCTCTTTGATGAAATTATTGATTATTTTTATGATTTGTTTTTTGACCCATTCATTCTTTAGCATTAAATTATTTAGTTTCCAATTAATTTTAGTCTATATTTTATGGCCCTTTTTTCTCTGTAATTATTATTACATCATGATCTGAAAAGTATGCATTTACTCTTTCTGACTTCCTTCATTTAATTGTGAGGTTTTTATGTTCAAATATTGGTCATTTTTTTTGTGTGGGTGCCAGCACTCTTTTCTATAACCACATTATCTCTATACAAGCCATATCTATAGATGTCAGTGTTCCTGGAATTGTATTGTTTTTTAAAGAATTTCAGCAAAAATTAAAAAAAAATCAAGAAAAGTCATATGTAAGTTGGAAATAATTTGCTTAATGCTGTTTCTTTGTAGCTCTACTTTTTTGAACATCAAATAAAAATTTTTGGCACTATAGTATTACAATATATAATAAGTTTTGATCTTGAAAAAATAGAACAACTTACTTTCGGTCTACAGCCAATGAGCTATCATGAACTGAAACTATCTCTGGGGCTTACTGATTACTATAGAATTTCTGTGCAAAGCCCATCTGGCTCATGGGCATCTTATGAGGAAAAAATCCTAAAAAGAAGGGTAGGAGGGAAATTCAGCAATGGCTCCCTAGATAGAGAATGGATTCGATCTTGTTGTTAATCACTGGAATGTGACCAAGTATTCAAGTACCTAATTAAACCGCCTCTCATGTGCAGTAGTGTTAGTGTTGGTTGAGACAAGTAAACCTTTTGAATTACCCATGGATGTCAACTGAGATAGCTTGGGAATAATTTTGTATAAGGAATGTGATGGTTGCCAGGATTCAGCTACATTTACCTGCTGGAGATTCCTTGAAAGGAGATTGGGATGCTGTGGAGTGAAAATGACAGAGAAATTGAGATGTTAGCAGTTTTGCTGGAAGAGTTCCTTCTCATCTCCATATGTATGTGTGGAAATGGGATGGGGAGGAGGAAGGCCTGAGAAAAGTAACAAATAATTTTAATGACTTTAATGATAAGATTAAGAATCAGAAGAACAAGATCAAAATGTTACCTGCATACAATTACTTCTAATAATCCCTCTCAGATTTAAATCTGTGATTCATCTTCCTTCTCAGAAATTACCTATTTGTCTTTTGCCCTCTTTTTCTTTATGATTATGGATACAAACAACAATAAACATACATGTGATAATATTCAAAGAACAGAAAAGAGAATAGATTAGGAAACTGAAAGATATATATATATATATATTATCCAATAAATTTATAGTGTTATATAGTTAGTAATAAAGCTATCTGGAGCAGCTAAGTGGCACAGTAGATAGAGTGCTGGGCCTGAAATCAGCAAGATCTGAGTTCAAATATGGCCTCAGACAGTTTCTACCTGTGTTACCCTGGCAAGTTGCTTCATTTTGTTTGCTTCAGTTTCCTTTTCTGTAAAATGAGTTGGAAAAGGGAAATGGCAAACTACTCCAGTATCTTTGTCCAAAAAAAATCCCAAATGGTGTCACAAAGAGTTTGACACAACTGAAACAACTGAATCACAACAATGACAGCAACACAGTTGTCCTGCTTGTATGCAGATGGCACTTTTCAAGATTATTAGAAAAATAACTTGGGATTCATGCAAATGAATAGCATGCATAGCCTCCAGATAGTAGCCTTATGTCCTCCTCATATAGTTTTAAAAGTTCAGATATTTTGCTAGGAAAGTATTAGGAGTTAGGACAAAATCTGGTATATGTGTCAAATACTTCTAGACAGAGTATAGTGAGTTCTTGAGCTTGGAAAGGAAAACTGTGGGTAGAGTGAATATGTGCTTTAACAGTGAATCAATAAACATTTATTAAGAGGCTATTCTAAATATCAGCTACTGTGCTAAGAACACAATGGTAAGAAAAAAGAATGTCGATTTTGAAAATGGCTAGCAGTTTGTTGTAGTATATATCAGAGACAAAGCAAAGAGAGATGCAAGGGAGTTAGATGTCATGGTCTTGCTAGATATTCCTCATGATTTTTTAGAGTGAACTCATGGCTGGCCTTCGTCATTGTCAGGGACTGGTAACTTTCATGTATGAAATAGTGTGGAAAGTGATATCCCCACTTACATAAGTGTAAACTCCTTGAGGGAAGAGACTGTTTCATTCTTGTCTTTGTTTTTCCATTAATTGCACATCACATGATACATAATTGGTACTTAATAATGTTTGCCCAATTGAACTGAATCGAGTGAAAAATGATGAAAATTGTAATATCAGATTTTGTCTAGTACAATTTATCAAATTTGGAGCATGAGTGAATTAAAATTTCAGTTTGAGTTTCCAAAGGAAAGTGTTGGGTGATGGAAGATGTGGATGCTGTATTATCTGACAGGATATTCTATTCATAAGTTGAGAGTCTTGCCATAATGAAGCATTTTATTTCAAGATGGATAATGTATATTAAATTACCTCTCTTCTTCCTTCTATTTTGAAATATTATATCTTCTCATGACTATGTTCATAAAAAAGAAATTAAGAAAAAAAAAGAGCTGAGGAAGCAGAACAGTACCATGGAGACCTCTCTGAATCTGGAGTCAGAGGCCTGGAGCTGGAATCTCAAATGTATCATTTATTATCTATGTGATCTTTGGAAAATTATTTGAATATTATGAGCTAGAGTTTTTTCTTCTGTGGAAATCAGGATGTTGAACTAGATGAGTCGTGAAGTTCCCTCTAATTTTAAATTCCATGTATATGTGTATATACAGATAGATATAGATGTAGATATACATATATATGTATATGCATGTATGTATGGATATATGTGTATATGTATGCATTATGTGTATATATGTGTATTGTGTATATATGTGTATATGTATGTATAGACACTAAATGCTGAGTTCTAAGGTGAATAATACCAGACCGAGATGGATACTTGTACTGGACAATTATGAATTGTGGTTAACTAACAGGATTAAGCCTCACAAATACAGATGCCCTGTCCTCCAATGATTACTGTAGATGTTCAAAGTCTTCTTTTATAATGAGGAAGGAATAGGTCTCTGACATAATCAAATGTGACAGATATATAGGCTTCCTTTAGAAAACTTAATTCTACTAAAAGTACATTTTATGCATTGGAAATGATTCCCTATAACTTGTTTGTTAATAGTTTAGACAAGGATATTAGAGAAATAACTCATTTGCAAGATGGTGATATTTAAGCTGTCTGAATAACTCAAATGAAGAGGTATGTTTTATCACATAATTGAGTCCAACTTAGAAGAAAACAAAATGCTTTCACAAAAGTGGTGGAAATGTGAATTTATATTGGAACAAATTGCAGAAATAATATTATGAGAGAGAGACATATGTAGTTAAGAAAGGGCAGTCTAGTCATGAAATGAGATGGAGTTATCACCAATCTATAATCCACAAGCTGCATTAGTGTCCATCGAAAAAAACAAAGAGAATGACTCAATCTGCTGAGGATTCCATACCCTATTATAAGAGGACATGAACGAGAGGATACATACGTATGTATTAATGGTAATTTCCTCATTGAAGGTAATAGCTTCATCTCTGAGAGCATAGATCTCTTGTCCTTTTTTTTTAAAAAAAAATCATTTCATAGAATATGACATAGAATAACAAAAAACACAGTAGCCTCAATACTAATCTCAGCATGGAAGTTATTATTGGTGAAATTCCCCTCTATGATACTAAAAGCTTAAATTAAAGGAACATTTGTCTTGTATCATATTTGTCAGCCTGATATTGACAGTCTTCCTTCTTACTGAATTATATTTCCATGGTTTTCATAGAATTTCTCCATTTCTCCAATATGGGTAGAAATGTTTTCATTCTCTGCTGATATTGCTAGCATTGAATGTAGTTCCAGTGGCCATAGTACCTACTTAAAGACAATTGCTAATTAATTGCTTGATTGTTTTTTCATTGAAACAGATTTTATTGGTGTGTAGGCTACTATTCCCTTCATAGTGGTCTATTATATTATAATCATTGTGGACGATGATGATGACTACAATAATGATGACATTTATGTTGTGATTACTATGTGCCAGCACTTAACAAATAACATCTCATTTGTGAATGTGCTATATTACTTAACAAATTTCTTATTAAAGGTATTTTTGGTAATCTTTAGGCATGCAATAAAACCAATACTTTTGCTTGCCCCCTTGAGGAGAACCTGCAAGCTGCTCTCCTGTTAATCTGAAGCAATTGGGGTTAAGTGACATAGCTAGGAAGTATTAAGTGTCTGAGGCTAGATTTGAACTCTGGTCCTCCTGACTTCAGTGCTGATGCTCTATCTACATCTAGCTGCCCATCCTCCTCTTAATCTTATATCACAGTTTCATTTGAAGCTAGTAAATCAGAAGAAGTTCACTGAGCATTCCAGGTAACATGCTAATCTTGTTGGAGTCAATAACCAGGGATGTGGAACTGAATTTTTTTTAATTTATGCTTTTATTTTCATATCTCCATCATTTTTATTTTTGTTCAGTCATTTTAATCGTATCCAACTTTTTGTGAAACCATTTTGGAGTTTTTTTGGCAGAGATAAAGAGTACCATTTCCTCCTTTAACTTATTTTCAACTTTTTTTTTTTAACTTACTTTTTTTTTTTTAACTTACTGATGAATAATCTGTGATTTCATTTTTCTGGCCTCTACTTTTTTTCTCTAAGATAACATATAATAGCTGACCTCTGAGGTGCATTATAGTTCTAAATCTTATTTCAATATTGATATAATTCAGATTCTCCAATATTATACTTTATTTTTATCCTGCAAACATTTCATCCAGAGTAAGATGAATGTTCATAGATAATCTAAAATGAGGATTTTCACAAAAATCTTCCTCCCCCCTTTCATGCCACATTATCACGAGTAACAATTGAAATGGAAAAACTCCAAATATAAATGAAAGTCATCAGTTTATGATCTCTTTCATGATTTGATAAAACAATGTAATTTATTTCCTAACAGCTAACATGCTCATGGTGAACCTCTCCTCATTTAGCTAGTTGAGTGTCAGCAAAAGACACACTTTTTTTTGGCTAATCTGGTCTCAGCAAAAGGCACATTCTTCTTGTCAAGACCATTTCCAAAATTTTCTGGCTTATTGGAATCACACTAGAGAAGCCCTCTAGTCATCATATACATCAGTGAGAAAGACTTTTGTGGATGTCTTTCAACCTTGGTTTTTAATCATCAAAATATTTCATATGTACTAGAAAATCCTAATGCATAAAGAACATCTAGTGGATGGAAGGATGGAAAGACAGAGTAAAATGAATAGGTAAAGAGATAGATGATAGTTGAATAAATGGATGCTTATCTATCTTGTGAATAGATAAGTAGAGAAACAGAACAAAATTATGTACATATTAGATATAGATGTACATATATTTATCTATATATAGATATATTCATAGTAGATTGTTGTGAGCTTTTTCTTCTCAAAAAGCAGCCAGGTGATAAAAGTTCAGATCTTTTATTATCCCAATATAGCCCGGTTAGCTTAGAGGCCTATCTCTCTGCTTGGTTCCAAGAGCTCTCTCCAAATGTCTTTAAATCCAAAGGTCTGGTCCTTCAGCCTCTGCCTCTGCTTTCTTCAGCCTCCAGCCAGCTCCAGTCTTCATGTCATTCCAGTGAAATCTCGACTTGTAGCGTCTTCCTCTCTAGAACTCTCCGACTGGCCCATTGGCCTATTTATGCTCCTTCCAGAGAGAGGGATTATGGGTAGTTCTACTTAGTACCTTGTTTCAGGTTCTGCCCAAAACATCTTTTTGTAAGATTAGATCAACTCTAACTACTTAGCAGTTAGTAAGGATTCCAACAGTAGATGAACAGGTGGAAGGGTTAGATAGATTGAAAAAGAGATATAGATAGACAAATATCTAGAAGAAAAATGAGCTGGGTAAAAATTGGAATAGGAGCAGATGATTGGGCTTGGTATGATTTGGAAAAACGTACACTGTTTTCAATAATCCTGAGTAAATTTCTTCCATCAAGAATGTATCTTAAGCTCAACACTCTCATAATGATGTTATTTGGCTATAAAATATGAAATACTATGATTTTAGAAGGTAGCAGAATTGAAGGTGTCTCAAAGGACCACAGCCTAACATGTGGTGAGTGTAAATTGAATAAACTGTGGTGTGTTATCAAGTCCAACTGGCATACTCTCCTCATCTGTGCCTTGTAGAATCTCAATTTTCCTTCAAGGCAAATCTCAGATGCCACTCTTTTCATGACAACATTTTTTTATCCTCCAAAGTCTGCCTGTCTCTCTGTCCCTCTTTCTCTCTCCCTCTCCCTCTTCCTTCCCCCTTCTCTCCTTTTCCCTATCTCCTTTTCTTTCTCCTTCTCCCTCTCTCTCTCTTTCTTTATCTTTTCCTCCCCTCCCTCCCACCTTCCTCTTTTTCTTCCTTTTTCTCCTCCTCCTCTTTCTTCTTCTCTTCTTTTCTCTTTAATTTTATTTCACTTTCACTCTTCTTCCTTATATGTAAACAAAAAACAATACAATTCTTGTAATAGCTCTCTTATGGAGTTATGACATACACAATGGGTGTGTGTAAAGTAATTTTTCGCTCCCATGTATTCCATTAGTATATTAGAAAATAAGTTCCCCGAGGACCTCAACATAGTAGGTAAAACTTCATTTCCATTGTCTATTTCTCCTGACCCATCCAATTTTAATTTTTCTCTACTGTCAACACCAAAAACCTTGTTTAGATTCTGGGAACTGCCACTTCTCTTCTCTGCATCTTGTTAATCCTTCTATCCTTGTTCTCATGATTAAGGGTTCAGAGGATCAAGGGTTTTTTTTTCATAAGGAGCAGGGCTAAGACATTCGAGGAAACAGAGTGCTTCGCTCATCTAGTATAGCTATAGCTCCATTCTTTGCCTGGTACACTGTCTAATCTCACTTAATTGAGTTAGCCCCCAAATCAGAATTTTAAGTTATAACTCTTAAATAGGTCTTCATTGCAAGAGAAATTTTGTTTATTATGAAATATATTAAACCATTAGTCTTCCTTCCTTCATTCATTCCATTTCCTTTTGTTCCCTCTTCACTCCTGTAATGCCAGAGAAACTGAGGCAAGACAGAGACTGGTATTTAATATTTAATGTGGAGAGATTAAACTTGCCCATGGAATGGAACTCATGTTCAAAATCATTTGGCCCCAAGGAACTGAAGCAGGGAACTTATATATGGTTTTAACTAACTAGAGTTTGCAAACAGAATACATAATCTGAATATCAGATTTTATAGGGGAAACAAAGGCAAATAAGGGGAGCAAGGACACTGGGTGGGCAGACAACAAAATGATTATAACTTAATCCTAATAGAATAGAGGTTAAAATAAGGAGGCCTAGGGCAGGAGACAGCAAGTCCAGGGGCAATACTCAAAGAGAGGGGGAATTATCCTAGCAAGAATCCAGAATGCACCTGGATTTTATGACAGGATGGTATGTAAAGTGGCCAGAGCTTCAAGATTTTTCCTGACTCAATTCTTCCAGGCCATATGGCCAGGGGATGGGCATAATAATTTTATTCAGGGCATAACACTGCCTTCCTCCCTTCCTTCTTTCCTTCCTTCCTTTTTTCCCTCCCTCTTTCCTCCCTCCCTCCCTTCCTTCTTTCCTCCTCCCTTATTTTCCCCTTCCCTCCCTTTTTTCCTCTCTCCTTCCCTCCCTCTTTCCCTCCCTTTCTTTTTCTTCCTCTCTCCTTCCCTCCTTCCTTTCCTTCCTCCTTCCTTCTTTCTTTTTTTCTAAAAAGGGCACTTTTCCTAATCCTGTTTACATGCTGTAGAGCAGGTTGTGCTGTCAGAAACTTTGTTTAGATTGTGAACCCAGAATTAAACTCCTGCTGCTTTAACTCAAGTGTTGTGAAATGAGCTCTCATGATAGAGTTACAGTCATCCAGTTGAATCTAGTTGCCATTCTTTCCCACACAAATACATCCACTGTCAAAATATATTCATGAAGCTCTGGCATTTTGCAGCACTTGGAGTTTAAGCAGACAACCCAACATGGAGAATGTCAAAGTGGTAGTAATTTGATCATAGTTTTATAAGGGCTTTCTAGATAGTTTTAGATGCTCATTTCAGAGAGGGTGAGAGCAACTCTAGCTCTGTCTTAGCTCTGAACCTAGTTGTTTTGCAAAATAGTGATTGTACAATTTTGTAGTCTTTTCTGACTGGTTGCACAGAATCATGGAACGAAGGGCCATAGAATATAGAACATGTGAACAGAAGAGAGCTCAGAGAATAAAATATAGAATGTTAGAGATATGAAAACCTTAGAATAAAGCAAAAATTAATCTTAGGACACCAGATTTGGGAGGGACCTTAATTCACAGAACACTGAATGAATTATAGGGATCTTAGAACATAGACAATATAGACAATGAAACTTTAGAAATCTAAAGACCTTAGGTCAGAAAAATAGGATGTCAAAATCATAAGGCATGTTGAATATAAGACATAAAATATAGAAGGGACTTTAGAAGGCAAAACATCTAATAATTTGAGCACAAATGTTTGTTGATTGATTAAACTCTAAGGGGCCTTAGAGAATAGAAAGATTTGAGTGATGTAAAATATAATATAAAATGTAAAAATGTAAATACTTAAAGGATGTTACAACATTTAATTTTAGAACAGGAGTTAGAAGAGATAGAAGAAGTCCAACTCTCTTATTTCATAGGGAAGAAATATATTCTTCCTTCCCTTCCTCCTTTCATGTCTAGAAGAAAATGATATCTGCAGTTTCAAAAGCTACTTGGTGGCAGTGGTAGAATCTGGAATCTAGGTTTTCTGAAACTATTAAGATGCTCATTTAACTACAATATCTTCTTCTTTAACTAATTCCTACATATAGAATTCATCATAAAATAATTCACCCACCTTTTTGTTTTACCAAGCACCTTTCTAATTTCATGTATTGGCATGCATGCCTTTTTCATATTAGAATTTATGCTCTTTGAAAGTAGGAACCTTGCCGGGTTATAGCTATATTCTTTCCCATGTACAATGATCTCACTACCTCCCCCCATGACTAGGCCATCCATCCATATACAAAGTTCTTAGTTAGGTAATTTCTGCTGCATAATAAGTGAAACTAAAGAGAAGGGTAACATTTTGAATTCCTTCTCTGAATTTCAGACTTCTTATCTATAAAGTAAAAGAATTTGACTAGATAATATCTGAGATCGCTTGCTTTTTGATCTTTCTTCAATTCAAGAATTCAATTAACTTTGGAACCTGATGAACACATGATCTTTTGATGATGTGTATTCTTGTCATGGATTCGCATCTCTATTAATGCAACTCTTTGTATTCAGATCTTTGGGGAAAATTCTCTTTAGAAGATCAGTGTCGTGGATGCTTTTAATTTTTCTCATCTTTTGTTTTTTGCTCAAGGCGTCATTGGTCACAGTCTTTGCAATCTGTTGCTCTTTGGGTGACCTTCAGTTGTAACTTTATTTGAAGTCATCATATTCCATGATTTATCATAATTGGGCCTCATTAAGAGAATGTTAAAAAAAATACATATGCACACACATATATGTACATGTATGTGTGAATGTGTGTATATATGGATACATAAATACATATACATGCATATATATAATTTGTATATATGATTTTGTGTAGAAAGTGCCATTTTTTAAATGTTATCCATAATCTCTGAAGCTCATATTGGGAAGTTCTGGCAAGTCATTTTGTTTAACCACACCTAAATAAGCACCCACTTATACTATCCTATCATTCCCAATTCACCATCCTCCCTTGCTTGCATACATCCCTTCCTCATTGCTCATCTGGACCATTGTAAATTGGTTACCATATCTCAAGAATTATTCCATCTTAATCCTTAAACTACATAGCTCTTCTTTCCCTTGAATCATTGTTGGTTTGTTGGTTCCTGGCTATTTCAGACTCCTAAAAGATTGGGAGTTGTTGGGGGAAGGGGAAGGAATTGCATAAGTCATGACAGTTGGGAATTGGGAAACATTCATGGAAAGAGACCTTTTTAAATAAAGCATCAGGGCAGCTAGGTGGTGTGGTGGATAGACCAACCAGCCCTGAAGTCAGGAGGACCTGAGTTCAAATGTGGTCTCAGACACTTAACCCTTCCTAGCTGTGTGACCCTGGACAAATCACTTAACCTCCATTGCCTCAGGAGAGGAAGGAAGGAAGAAAGGAAGGAAGGAAGGAAGGAAGGAAGGAAGGAAGGAAGGAAGGAAGGAAGGAAGGAAGCATCACAGATCTGTAGTACAGGGCTTATTTGCCAGCAGTGCTATGTCTAATTCCCTAAAATGCAGTTCTGAATGCATCACTCCCTTTTACAATAATCTCCATAGACTCCTCTGATAGACATTTAAATCCCTTCACAACCTAGTCCTTTCTGACTTCTCTCTACATTGCTCCTTTTCATATAATCTACAGTATAATCATTTTTCTTGTTGTTCCCCACACACAACAGTTCATTTTGTGTCCCTATACTGTTTCATTGACTTTTCTATGCCTGAAATGCTCTCTTTCTCCTTACCTTTACTTCTTTGAATCCCTGATTTCTATCAGGATTCAGCTTAGAGGTTCTCTTCTTTGATATGAACCTTTTCCTGATCTTCCCAATTGCAAATATGCCCCTTTCCCAAACTATGTTCATTCATCCTGTCTATATGTTATTATTATTATGTCTATGTCTGTCTGTCTGTCTTTCTGTCTATTTATGAATCTATGTTGTTTTCTCCATTAGAATTTAGACTTTTTGAGGGTAGGAGATCCTTAACTTTTGTCTTTGTGTCCTTTATTGGTATCATAATGCTTGCCACATAGTGGAGTCTAATAAATGCCTTTTGATTTGTTGATTGGAAGTCTCATCTCTCTTCATATTCAATCTAATCCAATTTAATCAAAATTTATTAAGTGATTACTATTTGCCAGGCATTCAGGGGATACAATTACTTAAAAGAAAGCCAGTCCTTACCTCGAAGGAGTTTGCAATCTAAAAAGGATAACACTACACATAAGAAGGTATGAAAGCAGTGGGGGGAAAGAAAGGATGGGACACTATTGGGTATCATGTTTTATGCCTTTGAAGCCAGGCAAAATAGTAAGTGCAAAGTGAAGCCAGCCAAAACTATATAAAAACCAGTATAAAATAAAAAAAAAATAAAACACCAGAAGGTAGAAAAAGGTGAGGGGAGGATTATGAAAATCCTTGTTTAAGAAGTATCATTGGGCTCAAAAGGAAACTAGGGATCTTAAGCCAAAGGGAATAGAGTATATTCCAGGAGATGGGAGGTACCCATGAATAAGACTGATGAAGGGAGATGTATGAGAAATGACAAGAAGACCCATTTGTTTAGCTCTTTGAGCATATGAAGGAGAGTAAAATGAAATAAGCCTGGGATGGTAGATAGGACCCAAGAGTAAATGGTTTTAAATGTCAACCAGGCATCAGTGAATATCATCAAAGAAATGTATGATTAAAAAAAAATAAGATGGGTAAGTCAGATGGCAAGAACCAGAGTTGATCAGTGAGCAGTTAGTATGGTCCACTGGCATCTTTCTGAAGTTATGAGAAAGAGAGGAAGGTCCCTGACTCATTGGGTAGATGCCCTGTATGGAACTTATGGGAGGATACATCAAGAGTTTCATAGTTTGGTCAGATATTGATGAATTTCAATTTCTACAGCTAAGTAAAATAATCACATTGAAGCAATCATTGATTCATTTATGTAAGTGGGTAAGTTCATTTCTGTACTTACCCAAATTTATGCCTACATACATATTTCAGTTTATATATGTTTTATGCTCACTACATACATGCATACACACATATGTTTTATACTTAGCGAATGTATTTATGTTCATGTCTATATGCATAAAATCCCCCATTTTCCTTTGCATACACACACACACACACACACACACACACACACACTTTTCTATAGCAACCCTTTTTTTTTCTTCTTTTGCTCTAACTTCTAACAATGTTAGTTCTTGTCCTTGCCTTGTCAAAAGAAACACCTTTACACATACATTTGTTTTTATCCCCTCCCATCTAGTTTGCCCTTTCTATCCTCCACCTGCCCTCTAGTCTTTAATTTTTCTATGGGCACCTTCCATGCTGCCAATTAACATGCAGAGATCTCCCCCATCTTTGAGTTCTTTCCAGTTCTAAAGCTATGATTATGAACACTGTGTTCAAGAAGAGAATTGGAAGGGGCTAGTCTTGGCATCAGAGAATATCATAAAAATGAAACCGATTGTATTTTTAAAGGCGGCAAATAACTATATATTGATGTGGGTGGCATTTTGGTATCATCTGCCTGTTCAATTCAACAAACATGATTAAATACTATGTCCAATTTCTGTAGTTGGAGCTATGGATTGGTTGGATTGGGTAGGAATTTTACAGGTAAGAAGGTAAGGGGAAAAAATCTCAGACACTAGCAATGGTATAAGCAAAGACAAGGGAACAAGAATTAGAAGCTGTATTTTAAGGGACAGATAGAAAGTTATATCCTTAGTTTGGAGCATGGAGACAGTGAAGGTTTGACTAGATTGTAAACAACTTGAGGAAAGGGATGGTTTTCACTTTGATCTTTATATTCCCAATAGCCAGTGCAGTCCCTGCCAAATAGTAAATGCATCATATTGCTTTTTGATTGATTAATTGATCATAAAATTAGATTTGGAGCTGGAAGAAAATATAAAGACCCTCAAGTCCATCCCCTCTCATTTTACAGATGAGGATAACGAAACTTAGTGAATTAGAAAAATGACTTGGCTTATAAATCTAGCTCCCATGGCAGGGTTAGAATTTATGTCTTCCTGACTCTAACTGAGAGATAGTGATTTTTTTTATTGTGCTAAGAACACATGGACCTTGCAAGATAGCATGACAACAGATTATGGAATTTCAGGCAAAGAATTCAAATTTAGCTTTGTAAGCCACTTAAGATTTTGGAGCAGAAGAATAAAATAGCAAGATCTACAGGAAGAGGAAGATTATTTGGGGAGTGTTCTAAAGGCCAAATTGGAATGGGCTTTGGTAGGGAAGGCAAAAGTTGTCAAATGTATGATTTTATATCTTTGAATCTGACCATGACATTAAAAAAAGAAAAATTTCTTGCAATCCCCATAGAAACAGTTTATGATATCGCATCCACAGCTAAGGCACACATCGTTCTTTATAAATCCTTAGCCAGAGACTGCAATCCAGGCTGGAGCTTAAAGGATGCCATGTTTCTGATTTGGGAGTAAATCAGTTTTCACTGCATCCTTTCTACAACATTATATATCTACGCACAACTCATTCTCAAGCTCAACTCACTGATTAATATCACTTACTTTATAACTATGTCAAATGAACACTACTGAAATCTCAGTATATTTGTGTGCTTTCAAATTATCTCACAGCATCTCCTCTATTAGATCCTTTATCTTGTCAATTTTGCCACATCTTATTTTTGAAGTTGAAAGCCCAGCATCTCGTTGTAGTATTGCAATCAATTGTACCAGGAGCTTTCTTCCCTTCCTTCACATTTGCCTCAGCAATTGCTTACACATTAAAGCACATTTTAAACAAACCCACATTTTGCCACCCACGTGAACATCAGAAGAGCTCCTTTAATGATGAGTCTTCTTACAGCGAATAACAAAAGGATATTGAATGATAGGCTGCTCCAGTTTGCTCTCCACATTGTGTCTGCTCACAGTCCCACTCTGTCACTAACTAGCTGAGTGAGGCTGGGGGAGCTGGAGAGGCTGCTAGTGGAAAGAATATAGCATCTGGCCTCAGAGGGCTTTGGTTCAGATTCCAATTGTGGCTTGTTATTTGTGCAATTCTGGCAGATCAAGCTACCTCTCTGAGGTATTTTTCTTTCCTTATCTATAAAATGAGGCTGTGGGACTATATGAGCTATGAGCTTCCTTCTAATAAGGATGCTAGAAGATCATTCTGTCCCTTCAGCCTTCTTAGCCTGGAAAATCTCTTTACCTTTGATGGGCAAACTGTTTTTGGTGAGTTCCTCCTAGAAACTCAGTTTTAAGCATGTGACTAGGCTGGTCACCCTTTTCCTGAGCTCTCAACTGTTCTTTTTGCTCTATAGACTTTTTCATCTACTCAACTTTCTTCTCATCCTGGACAATTTCTACTCCCATTGCTTTCTCACCATGGAAGTTCATTCTGCCTCTGCAGTCCCCTTCTCTCATTGGGAATTTTTTCAGCAACATCCACTTTGAAGGAGTACTAGCTGCTGTCTTTCTTTCCTTTCTTATCTCTGATTCTGATTCTCTAACTTTGTAGCCTTTCCCCTAAGAAAGTGCTTTTCTTTTCCTGATTTTTCGTTCTGTGTTTTATGTCTTCCTACATTAAAAGCTAAGTTTCTTGAGAACAAGGATTTGTTTGTTTTGTATTTGCTTATATATGTATTCCCATCACTTAACAGAATGCATGGCTGTTGATTGTTTGTTCTTTGTTTTTGAAGATTACCATGACAGAAGGAAGGTGCAGCTGAATTTGGCTGATAGTACTTGCTTGTTGATTTGCTATCTTGATGTCCAATATTACAATCTATTTGAAAAGAATTTTATTTCAGTGTGATATTTTAAAAAATCTTCTTTTTTCCCTGTTCCTCACCAAATCAGCCCTTGAAACAAAGATAGAAAAAAAAGGAGGAAAAAATGCCACTGTGAAAAGTTAACATGAAGATCATTGATTTTGGACTCAAAAAAAGGCTAGGTTCAAATTCCATGGTTGATGCTCATTACCTATATGAGTTTTAATTTCCTAATCTGTAAAAACAGGAATAGACATGACTTCTTAAGTTCTTCCCAGCTTTTAAATAAGTCATCCTATGGTCCCTGAATTGACATTGTATGTAATATTCCATGACCATAGTCCTTCACCTTTGCAAATGCCAAATGTACGCTTCCCCAAAAAAATTTATGGAGAATTCACATAGATCAAGTGCTTTCTCTTAAGAACTTTAGAATCAATTGTATGACATGGGAGACACTGACACAGGACCGCCCAGCATGGCATGCCCTCATCATATATAGTACCTTGCTCTATGAGCAAAGCAGAATTGAATTAGCCCAAAGGAAATGCAAAATTAGCAAAATTCGAGAAACCACATGACTATATGTATCCAATCTGTAGTAGAGCATTCTGAGCTCATATTGGTCTGACCAACCATGATCAGACACATTGTAACTCTATTCTAACATAATGATATCATTTTGGTTCTCTTCAAGTATGAAAGATGTCTAACCTTGGCTATTGTACATGATATATTGTTACAATATACATTTTCAATTTACTATTATAAATCGTTCTTTCATATCATCATTGCTTTAATTGTGTATATTGTGTTGCTTATTTACTTTGCTCTGTATCGGCTCATATAATTCTTCCTATGCTTTTCCATATCCAGTGTCTTTTAGGGTAATAATGTTGCACTAAATCCACATACCACAATTTGTTTAACTGTTCCTGATTCTCAGATTGTTTCCTGTTCTTTACCAAGAATTCATCAAATATAAACATTCTATATTCTAAGGCTTTGTCCAATGCCAACATTGTAATGTTTTTTCTAGTTTTATCCATCTAAAGTGAGACTAAAGACTTTTGAATCAAAATTAAGATTTGTGAGACTCAAAAACTTGTGTACAAAATTATTGGAGAAAGAGACCCTCTTCATCTCCCAGGAAACCAAAAACTTCCATTGTAGTACCTTTTAGTTATGGACCAGATTTGGTCTTGGCTGATGGCAAAAGGATAAGAAAGGAAAAAAAAATAATATGAATTATATCCTTTTTATGTTATGGAAAAGAAGGAGAAAGAAGACTGTTTTGATTCCATGTAGTAGGTCTCAGGATTAAAGTAACAGGGATGATTATAGGTAACTTAAAGGGTCCTGAGAGATCACCTAGCTCAAACAACTCATTTAACAGATGGTGAGAAGAGTAGTGAATTTTTAGTAATTATACAGATCATTTTTGGTTTCTGTTGTTTCAGTCACGTCTGACTCTTCATGAGCAAATGTTTTCTTAGCAAACATACTGAAATGTTTTGCCATTCCCTACTCCAACTCATTTTACAGATGAGCAAACTGAGGCAAACAGGGTTAATTGACTTTCCTAGTGTCACACAGCTAGTAAGTATCTGAAGTTGGATCTGAACTCAAGGAGAGGAATCTTTCTGACTCTAGGACTAACATTCTATTCACTGTACCACCTAGCCGCTCTTCATATAAATCATAGATTTATCCATTTAAAGCTAAAAAGACCTCAGAAGTCATCTCATATTTATAGTAGAAATAATACTGATTCCGGAGTAAGATGACCCAAGTTCAAATCCCATATCTAATTCTTCTATCTGTATGAGCTTGGACAATTCATATAACCACTCTTGGTCTCAATTTCCTTACCTGTGAAATGAGAAGGTAGGACCACAAGACTGATAAGGTTCCTCTCAGGTTTAGAATTATAAATTTTGTTATTTTATTATTATTAATGAATTAATGAATGATTAATGTTATATTATTCTCATTTCACAGATGGGTAAATTAAGGTTTCCAATGAAATTATTTGTCAGGTAGGAAATAGCAAAACCCACAATAAGTGTCAGAATGGAACTTCTAATCCAGATCCTTGTTCTTTAGACTATCTTCACATAGCCTCTCTTTTTTGCTTCACCTCCTCACTGTTCCATCTTTGTGTTTTCATTCTGTATTGGTCAAAGAGCTTCTTTGAAGACCTTATAAGTTGTCAGTTACCTCCAAATCCCACTTGAAGTGATTCTGTTTTAGACTGGAGCTGTCCGAAGCAGGAGGGAGCTAGAGACAACAAACCACAACCCGAATTCAAACCTCCCCTAACTAGGTCACCGTGGGTTTCAGCTGTCCACCCATTGGCAATTCAGGGATCCAGGAACTCTGCTGCCAGGCCTGGTCTATTTCAGTCTCCTGCCGAGCCCACAAAATCTGGCACCCGACTCCCTGGGGGAGGGCTGCTCTTTGGAATGCCTGGCATTAGCTCGGTTCCTCCTCCTCCTCATCCCCTGCTCCTCCATCCTAGAACAACAAAACCAGGTTTTAATGTGTCTTTTTATCTGGAGATAGGTAAAGATGGAGCCCTCCAAAAGGGGAAACAAAATTGGCTTTCAAGTCAAGACAGTACCTCTGAATTCTTTTGAAGAAAGTAGGATTATAGGATCATGAATTTGGAATTAAGTCTAATGCTCTCATTTCATAGAAAAAGAAACCCAAGATATTAGATAGCATTCTCAGAGTCAAATACATAGTTAATTAAATGTGAGAACCATAATTTGAATTCAGGTCTTTGATACCTAATCCTATATTCTTCATATTGATTCTAAAGAAAGGAATGGAAGTAATTATAGTTCACAAATCTGAAATGCTTTAGGGTCGATAAACTCTGTAGATATATTACTACTGCAGCTAAATGGTAGAATGAGTACACTGTTGGACTTAGTTCCAAAACTGAGTTCAGATCCTGACTTGAATACCCCCTAGGCAAGATATGTAATCTCTCTCATCCTCAGTTCTCCATCTGTAAAATGGGATTTTATGGGTTCAGAGCACCACCTATTTTACAGAGTTATTTTCCTTACAACAACTAATGAGATAATGCATGCAGACTAAGTATTATTAATAACCCTATTTGACACCTCAGGAATTAAGGTCTGGAGTAGTGAGGTTTCTCTGTCGCATAGCTAGTAAATATTTCAATCAGGGCTTCAGACTGCTCTCAGTTGGAGTCCAATTCTCTTCCCGATACCATAATGCCTCCTACCGCTCAGTTTGGAAAGGCTGACTTAAAGAAGCTTTGCAAGACCAGGTTTGTTTTCATGTGCCTAGGAGTGAGCAATGCATCTGGAGTGAGTATGTAACATGGAGAAAAGGCTGACAATTGGGGAAATGGGGGAGGGTGAGTTTCCTGCCTCTGAGGCCCTTCCATCCCATGGCGAGGAGCTGGTAACCTAGGAAATGCCCGTAGGATGGAGTGTGTTTGGCTGTGCCACAGAGTGATTGTCAGCCGCTGGGCCCACTCCATCGTGGTAGGTGTGAGCGAGTGAAAGCATGTGAGGGTGACAGGGAGCCTGCTTGTGTGTGGCTGTGAGAGCCTCCACCAGTGGGAGTGTGGGGGTGATTGCAAATGGGAGCTAGCGATGCACAGATTAGTGTCAAGCAGTTAAGGATTTATTTTTTTTTTTAATTTTTATAGTAGGGAACAAAACTTTCCAATGCTTTAGAGAAGTGATTTTTTTGATCTTCCAAGGGGATGCATTATGTACAGTCACAATTCTTCAATAGCCTGGGTTCTCTCAATGTTGTGAATGATAGGTTTTAAGGATGAGCATGGGTCTGTGGGGAACTTTGGAATCTTTGGGAGCTTCAGCTAGGTCCCCGGACAGCTGATGTCCTTAGCCAGGGTGGAGTTTCCAGTGGAACAGGTACTGGTCTGGAACCAACTGTAGCTCCAATAAGTTAGAGCATAGTAAGCTAGGGAATCTAGATTTGGAGGAGGAAGGAATTTGAGAGGAAATTGAAGTCCTTTGAAAGGGGTTTGTCTGAGGTCACGCAGGTCAGAAGTGACAGAATTGAGATTTGAATTCGGAACCTCTGACTACAAATACTGCAGAATATCCCCTGTTTTATACTTTCTTCTTGGTGTGTGCATGTGAGCATTCTCTCACTCCATTCAAGAATCTTATTTCAGTTCTTATGACTCTCTTGTGCCCATAGCCTCCTATCCTGGGGCGGGGGGAGGTGTCAGAGAAAGATGGGGAGTATAGCACATGTGGTAAGCCTAAGATCCAGGGCTACTTCAGAGTTGATGACTTCCAGATCCCTGTGGGAGTGTGTTTGTGCCCAGAATGAGTCACATCACCTAGAACCTTCTGGTTTGGGGTTGGAATATAGCATCCCTGGGCAAGCTTGTTTGTGTTTCTGAGAAGAGGTCTTAGTGAGAAGATAACTTTGGGTATGGAAGCCTCACTGACTTTGATACTAGCCTGATATTATTTGGGAGCAGAATCTGTATTTATTATTAACTTTTTATTTTTCTCATGGCGGAGGGATGGAGAGTGATGCTTTTGGACCCAAGATCTATAACCTAATTCTGGCTCTCTGCTCCTAATATTTGTGGGAGCTTAGACAAGCCCACAGTTCTCTAGGCCTTAATTTTCTCCACTAGAAAAATAAGCATATTGGTTTGGATGGCTGCTGGTCTGCCTTCCTCCTCCAAATCTATTATTCTATGGCCTAGGCCAAAGCTTTGCAGAGAGGAGGTCATATAAATGTCTGTTAACCAAAGCCTGAGATTTCAGAGCTCAGGAGGAAGAGGAAAAGGGAGAAGAATAGAAGTATATAGGACAAAATAGGTGGCATTTTGGATAAATTACTGAGTGTGGAGTCAGGAAGATCTGAATTCAAATATTACCTGAGACACTTACTAGCTGTATGACCTTGATGAGTCACTTAATCTGCCTACCTCTATTTCCTCCACTATAAAAGAGGAATAGTAACAGCAGTTTCTTCTTGAATGAGATGATATTTATGGAGTCATTTAATAAATGCACATTTCCTCTGATACTTTAGGGACCAAGGGAAATTTATGATGTTGGCAGGCTTTATATTTGTCCCCAGACTTTCCTGTGGTAACAATCCACATTTGTATTGTACACCACAGTTTGAAAGATATGTACTGAGTAAGAGTATCCTTATTTTATAAATGAATAATCAAATCCACAAAAGAGCCTAGATTAGAACCTGAGACACCTGGTTCCAAGTCCTTTTTTTTGTTTGTTTGTTTGTTTCTCGTCCCTTTTTTAGAGGGAACTCTTCTGCCCCCTCTTCCCATTAAAGTAATCTCAAAGCTTTCCTTTCCACAAAGCTCTAAATAACAAGCTTAAAACATGTCCTCTCCATACATGCATTTCAGCAAGTTTCATAGGCTTCAGGTAAAGGGACAAAGATGCTATGACTAGAATTTCAGCTTACAGTGTTTATTTAAGGAGGAGGTGAAGTCTTGGAGGTGTCAAATTTAACTATGGCCTTAAAATCCTATTAGTGTATTCATTAGGCTCTTCTTCTTGCCACAGAAAGAACTAGTTTTGAGCTGGAAGAGACCTTGAAGGTCATCCCATTGAGTGACAAATGTTGCTCATTCGATCTTTCCAACACTTCACCCATTTGTCCCTGGCTCTCTGCCCACATGGGGTATCTCTCTAGTGAGCCTCATGCACTTCTTGCCTTAGTTAATGCAGTAAATTCATATTTTTTTTTTGCTTTGCCTTTCTCCTCCACCCTATGAAACAACTGTTAAATTGATATTTCTTCAACATATGTCTACCCACATTGCTCCCCTCTTCAAATAGTTTAAGGCTCCCTAATTATTTTAAGAAAAGTGCAGAATTCTCTGGTATCTATCATCTTAACTGACTGATTGGTTTTCTCTCTAGTATTTAAAACAACTATCACAGCAGCAGTAGTAACAACAGCAACAAACAATAATATATAAGCACATTTTTTAATAATCTGATTCTACTATCTTCTGAGCATACTACACATTAGTCCCCGTTATATACTTTAATGTTAAGAAACTGGATTACTTGTTGTTCTCATTACAAGGTATTTCTTTTCCTTTATCCATGATTTTTCATAGACTATCCCTGATGCCTAGAATGCACTCATTCTTTCTTCACCTCTGCCTCTTAGAATCACCAGTTTTCTCCACAGCCTATTCAAGTAGCATTTCTTCCACGAGGCTTTTTAAAATTTTTTCCAGTTGTTTGAGCCCCAAGTTACTCTTATTAGCTCTTACTTCTCTGAACCCACTAAATTACTTTTATGTGTTTTGTATGGTTTGTAAATTGAGAAATATATTTGTATAGAAGTTGTTGCTCTGAATTGATTATAAACTCTTGGAGGAAAAGGATTATTTTATTGATGTCTGTATATCTTCATTGTCTGGCATAGTGCCTGGCACATAATTGATGCTCAATAAATATTTGATGAATGAACTAATGAACCCAGATTTTCTTTTGATTCACATTAATATTGCTTAAATCTGTGTTTTGAGTCCATCAATCCTCTACTTGGAAGTGGATACCATGTTTCAGTGTAAGCTCAAATTCTTTCTAATTGTATTCATTAAGAAAAGTTTCATAACCTCTCTGGACCTCAGTTTCTCTAATTGTAAAATGAGGACATTATATCCTATGGCTTCTAGTATTTCTCTCACCTCAGTCTGGGATTCTCTTATTTAAATTTAGGACAGGCTTTCAGCAAGCTAATGAAACTGTATGTCCTATTTCTCTCTCTCTGTGTGTGTCTCTCTCTATTTGTCATTTTTTCTGTTTTAATTGCTATATTTTTATTAAATCACAAGTTTCTCCTATTATCCTTTCTCTTATGGTATATAAGAAATAATATTTTAAAAACAAAAAGAAAATATAAGCATATCAGCTTAATGTATTATTGATTTAAATATATAATGTACAAAAATATGTGCAATATATAAAACTTTTGGATTTCCCATCTCTACAAAAAGGTAGGATGGGAGGGTCTTCTCATATCTCTTCTTTTGAGCTTTATCTCTCTACATCTTTCTTAATGAAACCTAAGACCACCTTAGATTTCTTAGACACTATCTCAGTATTAATTCTCTTACTGGACTTAAAATCACCCTCAGATCTTTTCCAGAAGAACTAAGTTTTAGTCCTACCTCCACTGTCATTTACATGCAATATGATTTTTTTTAATCCAAGAGAAGACTTTTTGCATTTCTCCATCAAAATTTATCTTTTTGGACTCAGTCCAATGTTCTGGCTTATCATGAACTCTTTGAAGTCTGGTTCTGATGTCTGGTGTGTTGGCTTTCCCTTCCAGTTTTCTATCACCAGTACTGTAAGTATGTCTTCTATGCCTTGTTTCAAGTTGTTGATAAAAATGTCAAAGGGTCAAAGCTAGACTCCTTCAGTCAGTGCGTCATACTATTGGATCTCACCTTTCAAATTGGCTTCAAATCACTAATGACTAATATTTATTTCTGATTATTTAGCCAGTTCCAAACCCATCTAACTGAGTTCCTTTCTAGCCCACACATCTTCCTTTCCCTTACACAAATCACATCAAATAATTTGTTAAAATAGAGGTAAGTTATGTGTCCAGCATCTCTCAATTTAATAATCTAGTAAGCCCTTTAAAAAAAAGAAATAAAATTAGTCACATAGAACCTGTTCTTGATAAAGACACATTGGTTCTTTAGGATCATTGCTTCCTTTTCTAGAAGATCATTAAACTATCCCAATAACATAATTGTGGTGGTTAAGTAGGGACAAAAGTCAAGGACTCAAATTCATAGGCTCCATTCTCTTTGAACATCATTTGCTCTTCTCCAGGCCAACCCAATCCAAAAAAAAGTGTTTGTTAATCTGGATGATACAGTGATTAGAGCACTGGATGTGGAATCAGGAAGACCCATTTTTGTGATTTTTAAATCCAGTCTTAGACTATTATTACTAAGTGTGACCCTGGATAATTCACTCATCACCTTTTACCTAAGTTTACCCATCTGTCAAATGAACTGGAGATGTGGTAAACCAGTCTAATATCTTTATCAAGAAAACCCCAAATGGTATCATGAAAAATTGGACATGATTTAAAATTTCCAAACAGCAGCAACAACAAAAAACATCTAATATATGCAAGATACTGTTAGGTGCTATTTCATCATACAAAGATAATAAAGCTCAATTTCTACAGGAAGTCCAATAGTAAAACTCCTATTATCCATAATCTGTCAAAGATCACCAATGACTCAGAAATGATATTTGCTGATTCTTTCATTGTCAAAAATTGGTTTATCTTGGCCAGATGCCAGAAACTCATCACAGGCAATTATCACTCTTATTCTCTTTCAAATTATTTTGTATAGTGTGTATCTTCTATTTGTTGTTCTGTTCTTTGTCCCTCAAAGATTCTTTGTACTTAGAACATAAAATAAAAGCAAAATAAATATGGAACAACTCTGATCTATCTCTGCCTTTTCAGAAGCTCGGTGGTACAGTAGATAAGAGTGCTGGTCCTGAAGAAAGAATGATCTGAATTCAAAATTAGCCTCAGATACTTATTAGCTGAATACACCTAACAAGTAACTCATGCACTCCACCTCGGTTTTCTCCACTGCAAAATGAGAATTAAAAGGGCATCCATCTCCCAAGGTTGTTGTGAGGATCAAATATTTGTAAAACACTTAATACAGTACCTGTCAGTAGGGTTTTAATAAAAGCAATTTCCTCCCTTTCATTGTCAGTTATTATTAATCTCAACACAAAAATATAGTAAGCATCTCTTCTACGCCAAACACTGTCTTAACAATACAAAGACAGAATCAAAACAGTCTGCTCCATCAGTGACTCCATCCCTTTGTGGAGCTTTCTATTTTCTTCTCATTTTTCTTTTAATTATATTGTTATAAATTTATGAAATAGAACAAGCATTTCCATAACATGGTCAGGAAAATTGATCACACGTGAAAACTGCAAATTGCTACTTTTAAAAAATATAATAAAATGATCATGTAAATTGAAAAATTCTTAGAGAATAAGATATACATTCAAAAAATTTAAAAGTCTTCTAAACTCATAAAGAACTCTTCCATTTCCCCCAATATGTTTCCACAAGCAAACAAGAATAGCATCAAAAGGCCTTTACAAAAGGCTTTCTCCACCCACCTAAAAAGCACAGAGTTTAGATGATTTGCCCATTCTTGCACAGCTTTTTTTTTTAGCTTCAAAATATGGCAAGCACTTTATTTTACATCATCTCATTTGAGCTCACAACAATTTTTTTTTAATAATATTTTATTTTATTTTATAATAACTTTATATACAGAATCAATGCCAGGGTAATTTTTTTACAACATTATCCCTTGCACTCACTTCTGTTCCGATTTTTCCCCTCCTTCCCTCCACCCCCTCCCTTAGATGGCAAGCAGTCCTATATATGTTAAATATGTTGCAGTATATCCTAGATACAATATATGTTTGCAGAACCAAACAGTTCTCTTGTTGCACAGGGAGAATTGGATTTAGAAGGTAAAAACAACTCGGAAAGAAAAACAAAAATGCAAATAGTTCACATTCATTTCCCAGTGTTCTTTCTTTGGGTGTAGCTGCTTCTGTCCATCATTTATCAATTGAAACTGAGTCTTTGTCAAAGAAATCCACTTCCATCAGAATACATCCTCATACAATATCGTTGTCGAAGTGTAAAATGATCTCCTGGTTCTGCTCATTTCATTTATCATCAGTTCATGTAAGTCTCTCCAAGCCTTTCTGTATTCATCCTGCTCATTTCTTACAGAACAATAATATTCCATAACATTCATATACCACAATTTATCCAACCATTCTCCAATTGATGGGCATCCATTCAATTTCCAGTTTCTAGCCACTACAAACAGGGCTGCCACAAACATTTTAGCACATACAGGTCCCTTTTCCTTCTTTAGTATCTCTTTGGGATATAAGCCCAGTAGTAGCACTGCTGAATCAAAGGGTATGCACAGTTTGATAACTTTTGGGGCATAATTCCAGATTGCTCTCCAGAATGGTTGGATTCATTCACAGTTCCACCGACAATGCATCAGTGTCCCAGTTTTCCCGCATCCCCTCCAACATTCATCATTATTTTTTCCTGTCATCTTAGCCAATCTGACAGGTGTGTAGTGGTATCTCAGAGTTTTCTTAATTTGCATTTCTCTGATCAATAATGATTTGGAACACTCTTTCATATGAGTGGTAATAGTTTCAATTTCATCCTCTGAAAATTGTCTGTTCATATCCTTTGACCATTTATCAGTTGGAGAATGGCTTGATTTCTTATAAATTTGAGTCAGTTCTCTATATATTTTGTAAATGAGGCCTTTATCAGAACCTTTAACTGTGAAGATGTTTTCCCAGTTTGTTGCTTCCCTTCTAATCTTGTTTGCATTAGTTTTGTTTGTACAAAGGCTTTTTAATTTGATATAATCAAAATTTTCTATTTTGTGATCGGTAATAGTTTCTAGTTCATCTTTGGTCACAAATTTCTTTCTCCTCCACAAGTCTGAGAGATAGACTATTCTATGTTCCTCCAATTTATTTATAATCTCGTTCTTTATGCCTAGGTCATGGACCCATTTCGATCTTATCTTGGTATATGGTGTTAAGTGTGGGTCCATGCCTAATTTCTGCCATACTAATTTCCAGTTATCCCAGCAGTTTTTATTGAATAATGAATTCTTATCCCAAAAGTTAGAATCTTTGGGTTTGTCAAACACTAGATAGCTATAGTTGACTATTCTGTCTTGTTGCACAGCTTTTTTGAATGAGACCTGGGACTCCAAAGCAGTGCAGCTGACTTCAAGGTTAGTTTTGGATCATTTGTCAGGTTGCTTTTCTATTACTTACAAGTAAAGATCAAAAGTCAATTAAGCCATCCCCAAATCTGGAGATGACATTCATTGGGTTTATAATAGTCTGAATCTATTCCTGAATCTCATTGCATCATAGAGAAAGTAAAGATTGAAGATACAGGATGCTGTAAATGGAAGACGGATGCCCTCTTTGCCTATGGGTTCCATGCTTCTCTCTGTTGTACTTAGAAACTCTGTCTCCCTTCGAGATTTGACTAGAGTGCCAACTTTCCCATGTTGCTTCCTTGATCCACATCTACCTTTAGCTTATAACTTTTCTCTTCCTTCTCTAAATACGTGGTATTTGCTTTTTTAAAAAATGCAATGGTTCAGCGGAAAAAAAAAAAGCTGGGATAATATCATCTCTGCCTTTATATCTCTAACTCTTACCCTAGGTGCTTTATGAATGTTTCATGTCTTGAACAGAGAAGGCAGCTGCCTGCGGAATTAGAGGGAAGGCCATCCATATGCCCCTCTCCCCTAGCTTTAAAATCTAAATCGAGCTCTAAAATCAGTAAACTTGAAAACCTGCTTTGAAGACACATTCTTTTAGACCAAGAAGGCATTTCCATTTCTCAAGGAATGAAAAATGAAGGATTAAAACTCTCAATTCTATAACATTTTCAAGTCAAAATTTCAAAAATTCTACTTGTGATACCTCAAACATAAGGTTTTTCTTGATCTTCTCAAGAGATTTTGAATACTTCCCATTAAAAATAAAACTCAAAACATAAATTCATTTTAGGCATTTATATAATTTAATTTTTTTCCCTGAGGCAATTGGGGTTAAGTGACTTGCCCAGGGTCACACAGCTAGGAGGTAAGCATTTATTTATCTACTTGTCTCTCTTGGTAGAACATATGCTCTCTGAGAGTAGGAACTCTGTCATTTTTGTCTTTGTATCTCATGCTTTGTGAAGTGCCTGACATATACTTAATAACTGCCTATTAAATTGAAATGAATAGAATGGAATTGAACAGACTATCTTTCAAGCTGTTAGAAAAGGGGTGTAAAATTTACCTGGGCTGGGAGAGTTGTTCTCCCTGATGCCAAGTTCATATATATTTTCAGTTTCCTTCTGTAAAAGTTAGGGATCCTCAAGTCAATAGAAGCAGGCTTCTTATCCCAGTTATTTTGTTAACCATTGGTACAAGGTAGACAAGTTGTTCTGCCCTTATTGGCCTTGGTTTCTCCAGTTGCAAAATAATAAATGGCACGATGGGCAGAGAGGACTCAGGGAAGAATCTTAGATGATTACTAGCTGTGTGATTTGGAGCAAGTCATTCAACCTCTGCCTGCCTCAGTTTCCTCAACTGTAAAATTGAGTAAATAAATAGCACCCACCTCCCATGGTTGTTATCTGGATTAAATGAAAGAATATTTCTAAAATATTTTGCAAATTTTAAAGTATTCTATACATGCTACCTATTATTATCTCTAAAGTCTCTTCTGGCATAGACGGTCTATTGTTTGCTGCTACTGCCTCCTCCCAAGCCCTCACCCCCATTTCTAGGATTCTTTTCTGGTTTGGGGAGTCAGAATACTGATTTTTTTTTGCTTTTTTGCTGAGTCAATTGGGGTTAAGTGACTTGTGCAGGCTCACATAGCTAGAAAGTGTTAAGTGTCTGAAGCCAGATTTGAACTCAGGCCCTCCTGACTTCAGGGTTGGTGCTCTATCCATTGCACCACCTAACTGCCCCAGTACTTCTATTTTCACCTAAACAGCAGGTTATTACCTTCCAGGAATAAATTGAGGGAAAGCAGTGTGTGTTGAAGTGAAGTGAAGTCACTTTCCTCACAACAGTCCCTATAGTCAAGCATATCAATCTCATTAACTCCATTTTATATTTTAGAAAAGAAGTATAAAGACAGCTGATTTTCTCAAGCCAAGTATCCAGTTAATGCTAGTCAGAATTTGAACCCTCCTCAGATTGAGCAGGATAGGGAAAGTGGCTCTTCCAGTCTTGAATGTGAGTCTTCCCCATTAGACCACTATGTGTTGCTCCAAACTGCTATTCCATTCAGGTGCTGAGCAGAAATTGCAATATCATACTTCTCTGTCATTGCTTTCCTTTTCCCTCAGTGGTTGATGAATTAGAGAGTCAGGCCTCTGGGATGGTAGACTTTCATTAATATATATCCCAGAGTCATTTTCCAGGCAATTGTTATATTAACATTTTGTGGACAAGATATTGTTTTATGTGTTAATATTTGAAGCTTCAAGGTTTGCTTAGACCTTTATTCCCTGTATTTACAAAAAAGAATATAGATCTGAAAAGATGTGGAAGTATCAAAAGCTTTAGAGGAGCAGGCAAGAAATTTAGGGAAATTCATCAACACAGCATAACATTTTAAAAAATGTTTATTGATATTTATTGGCTCAATTAGATACAAATATAACCAAACTATATCCAACCCAACCCCAACAAAATTCTTTTCTTAAAGTCAATAAAATATATAGGAGACAGTATGTCATGATGGGTAGTGTGCAGGACATGGAGTAAGAAAGAAGAGATTTCAATCTCATTTCAAACAATTCCTAGCTCTATGACCCTATACAATTCAATTATCCTATTTGACCTTTAGGTTGTTCATGTAGAAAATAAAAGGGATGGTTTAAATGATCTTCAAGTTCTCCTATAGCTTTAACAAATATTGATCCTATGATTATGCCTGAGAGAGTACGGCAGTTTTCATGGGACCAACATTACCTGTTGTCTTAAACATGAGTTGTTTATGTTTTTTAGTGTTATCTTCATTAAACTTATCGTATTCATTGTATATATTCTTTCTTTCTGATCATGCTTATTATCCATATTTGTCTTTCCTTGTGGCATAGTGATATTTTGTTTTATTCTTATACCATCTTTGCTTAAATATTTCCTACCTATTGGACATATGATGTGCTCTTGATTTAAAAAAAATATTATATAGATAGAAATAAATGAAATACATGCAAGTTTTCAATCATATCTATACAGCCGATATGTATATAGTAATAAAAATAAACAAAAGTACATGTATAGATATATGGACTAAAACTACGATTTTACTAGCATAGTAAACTCCCAGATAATGCTATTAATGCTACGCCTTCACTGTTGCTTTTAGAGACCTGTCTGAGATACAGAGACTTATTTGATTTGCTATGATGAGTCACAGGTCTGACCTCTACCTCTCTCTAGTTCTAATGCTGGCTTCCATCTTAGTGATCTTCCCCTCTTTGCCCAATTCTTTTCCTTTTGGGCTGATATGACCTGTCTTTACTTTTATTTTATACTAATGCGTATTAAGACATTAAAAGCTTGTGGCTTATAGGAAAATCTAGAGTTGCAAATGACCTTAGCAATCAGTTAGTCTAACTTCTTTATTTAACAGAAAAAGACATTGAGACACCAGCAACTGGAAGTGACTCATTCAGGATAATGAAGAGCAATGTTTCAAACCTACTTTTCCTGACTCATAGCAGCACATCCTAACTACAAAACACAATTGTCTGAGGGAAAATTGACATTATTAAAAAGGGACTCAGAAAGAATGGTGCTAAAAAAATGGATATCAAGTGTTGGAATTGGGATATGTTGGCCAGGTAATGGAGTAGATACTTCTCTTGAGGAGCTGAACTGAGCTTCCACTTTTTTCCTTTAAAATCATATTCTTATAACCAGTCTTTTCTGCTTTTCATAATGCTATCCTTAATAACAATGCCCCAAAGAAAGTAGATTAAGGTGTTTAAGGCTTTTAAATAAATGTCTCATTGAAGGAAACATATGCTGTAAAGAATATTTTACTTTCCTGTGGGTGACACAGGAATAACAATAATAGAGCATCAGAGTTAACTTGGAATGTATTAAGTTTGCCAGCAAAGGAATTCCACCTGTGCAGGGTGAAGATTTCCATCCCCTCTAATGTACAGAAGGGAAAGCTTATAGATATGTTAAGCACAAAGGAGGAGGAAGACATACATAGAAGAGGCTGCTGCAGGAACCACTTGATTAGATAAGATACCTTGACCTGAATGACCAAGCACAATCCTGAAATCAGCTATTACTCTTTCCAACACAATAAGCATTCCATTCACCATATGGAGATTGTTGACAGAGGCAGCAGTTGCTACCTCCCTTCTCCCACAGCTTAATTATTTTGTCTTCCTGAATGTGAGAACAGATATAGGTACTAAGTCTGCAGTCATTCTGATATCATGAGGCATAAGGATCTGCATACCATCTAAGCAATCCATCTCCCTTTTGGTTTATGCCCTAATTTATGGAAAGATCAAAGTAGAAATGTACTGCTTAGAAAGTATTAATCTTAGTGTCTAGGGAGATTTGAATTCAAATCTCAATACTTATATTAATTAATGTTAATAGCTATGTATATTAATAGTTATTATTAAAAGTCTATTGAACTCTCTCAGTTGTAGTTCCCTCATCCATTAAAAAGGATTAATGATATTTCTCTTTATCCCACAGGATTATTGTAGGTAACAAACTTTAGAAATGTTGAAATGTGACAAAAAAAAAGGGAACCACTATTATCATTTATAGAGAATAAATAATTTTGGATCATTCCAATATAATCTTATAGATTATATAAAATATAATAGAAATCTTATACCTCATTTAGGCCATCTTAATATAAGGATATAGAATGAGATTGTCTGGCTTCTGGCCTAACTTTGTCACTTAACTGGTTGGTTGATCCAAGATAAATGCTTCCATCTCTCAATTTCAATGCACTTAAATACAACCTTTCCTGATTTCTCTTCTCTCCTCAATTTTCTGATAGAATATAAGTTCCTAGAAGGCAGGGGTAGTTCATTTTTGTCTCTACCCCTAGCACAAGTGAAGACACACTGGACACTTATTAAATGCTTATTTGTTAATTGGTTGGGCTACAATTTCCACATCTATAAAATGGAGATAATAACCTTGTTTATCTCATAGGATTGTTTTGAGGATCTGATGAGATAATATACAGGGAAGATATTTGCCAATTGCAATATAATCTTCAAATTGTTATAACTGTTATAATTATCATTGTAAAGAAGAGACAACATGATATATTAGACCAGGAGGGAAGAAACTTAGATTTATTTCTAATTTCACAACCAACAGTCTGTATAATTCTAGAGGGAGTGCTGGGCCTGGGGCCAGGAAGAAATGAGTTCAAATCTAGTATCAGGTTCTATTTGGGCAAGTCATTTAACCTCAATTGACTTCTCAGTTTCTTCAATCAGAAAATGGGGATAATAATAGTATTTACTTCTTTGGGTTATTATGAGGATCAAATGAAGACAAAATTGAAAAATGATTAGGCAATGTGCCCAGCACATAGTAGATGCTATATAAAGAAACAAACAAATGAATCTTATATTTATAACAATATAACCATATAAACAAATATAACATAATAATTGGACAAGGGATTGGCCTGGAAGTGCAAAAATATTTTGGGGGGACTTTTCAGGTAGTTTTACCTATTCTGCCTCACTGAGCTTGGTCAACCTGACAAGGGAAAGCAAGAGAGGAGGGTTTTTAATTAATTAATTAAATCCTGTAGTTAAGCAAATGAACTTACAATCTGTAGCTCATAGCTCTGAGGCCTCTTTTACAGAACTTTGATATGATTCTATCAAATTGATTAATATTAATTGAAATAGAGTAGGGGGTCCAAATAAATCATCCCTTGTGATGTGTATATATATGCATATTATATATATGTGAGTATGTATATCTATATGTGTATATATAGATATACATACATATATGCACATAGTAATAATGTTGGAGATAGTAATACCACCAATACCATTACTTTTTGCCTGTTTCTATGTCTATAAAATGGAAATTATGCTAACTGTCCTGTTACTCTCCCAGGGTTGTTTTAAGGATCCAGTAGCTAGTAACAAAAGCTCTTTGACAAAGATAAAAGACCATTCAGATGTAGGATCCATAGATGACAGCTTGGATTTCTTTAGTCCTGGTGCTTCCCTGGCAAGCTCAGGTATCCTTCTGTATAGTTTATTTCCCCCAGTTTCTTCCAAAGTCCATTTTAAACTGTAGCTGTACAGGGATCCCATGCCATATATATGTATATGTATATATATAATTATAACTTTTTATTGACCATACATATGCCTGGGTAATTTTTCACAACATTATCCCTTGCACTCACTTGTGTTCTGACTTTTCCCTTCCCTCCTTCCATCCCCTCCCCTAGATGGCAAGCAGTCTTATACATGTTAAATATGTTACAGTACATCCTAGATACAATATATGGGTGCAGAACCAAACAGTTCTCTTGTTGCACAGGAAGAATTGGATTCATAAGGTAAAAAATAACCTGGGAAGAAAAGCAAAAATGCTAACAGTTTACATTCATTTCCCAGTGTTCCTTCTCTGGGTGTAGCTGATTCTGTACATCATTAATCAACTGGAACTGAATTAGATCTTCTCTTTGTTGGAGATATTCACTTCCATCAGAATACATCCTCATACAGTATTGTTGTTGGAGTGTATAATGATCTCCTGGTTCTGCTCATTTCACTCAGCATCAGTTCATGTTAAGTCTCTCCAAGACTCTCTGTATTCATCCTGCTGGTCATTTTTTACAGAACAATAATATTCCATAACATTCATATACCACAATTTACCCAACCATTCTCCAATTGATGGGCATCTATTCATTTTCCAGTTCCTAGCCACTACAAACAGGGCTGCCACAAACATTTTGGCACATACGGGTCCCTTTCCCTTCTTTAGTATCTCTTTGGGATATAAGCCCAGTAGTAGCACTGCTGAATCAAAGGGTATGCACAGTTTGATAACTTTGGGGGCATAATTCCAGATTGCTCTCCAGAATGGTTGGATTCATTCACAACTCCACCAACAATGCATCTAGTGTCTAAGTTTTCCAGCATCCCCTCCACCATTCATCATTATTTTTTCCTGTCATCTTAGGTGTGTAGTGGTATCTCAGAGTTGTTTTAATTTGCATTTCTCTGATCAATAGTGATTTGGAACACTCTTTCATATGAGTGGAAATAGTCTCAATTTTATCATCTGAAAATTGTCTGTTCATATCCTTTGACCATTTATCAATTGGAGAATGATGCCATTCAATATTAATGGAGTACTTAGGCATCTGGACTTTTCCTGTTTTCAGCAGCTCAAGACCATTGACTGGGCAATTATGCTGATTTTTTCCAGCTCTTCTTTTAGTTGTCCAGTGTTCAGAAGCTTGCTTTCTCATTGAACTATAGGTGCCCAATGGAACACCATGAGGGTTAGGGTTGAGAAGAATGTAGTATTTTCAAAGCTTTTGGTACTTGGAGTCCAGGGGTTTATGAAATTAATACATCATAGATTTAGATCCAGAAGAAACTTCAGAGACTATATAGGACAATATCTTCATTTTATAGATTAGGAACTGAGACTCAGAAAGATGCCTTCTTTGAATCCTTCCTTAATACTTAATACTTAAATAATAATACTTAATACTTAATACTTTCTCTGTCTCTCTTTCTCTCTCTCTCTCTGTCCAACATGGAGTATACTGATAAATATGAAATAAACACAATTCATCTATTACCTCATTTAGATGTGATATATTAGGTGTGTTGACCTTTTCTTCTTATCCCTTGGTCTCTAACTTCTGCTTAGATATTATCATGGACATTAGAAAGGAAACTCAGTGAGTTCAGAGATAGCCTAGCCTATTTTCATTTGAATTCTCATTGAGAGTACTTGGAACATTGAAATAAGTATTCTGTATATTATCACTCTCTCCCTCTGTCCATCTTTCTATCCCTCTATTATAGTCTTTTTTCCCTGCTTCTATCTGTGTAACTAAACCATTTGGAGCCCTTCAAATCCAAGTGCAGTTAGAAATGGAGGAGAAAATGATTGCTTTTATTTCAAAATTTCCTGAAAGGACTCTGTGCAGTGAATTAATATGGAATGTGAAGGCAGGAAGATGAGGGTTTGAATTCAGCCTTTGATTATTACCATCTGCATGACTCCAAAGGATAAGCCCCATAAACATTCTGGATCTCTATTTTTTCATCTGTAAAATGGGATAATAATTGACTTCCAGTATTTTCATGAATCTTAAATGAGATAATAAATGTCGTTGCTTTGCATTACTTGAAAAGCTTTTGGAATATCAGTTATGATGGTACTGGGAACAGCTGTGTTCTCAGGGGGAACAGTGGAGAAGCTCATGCTTTTCTCATGACTGAAAATCATCTGAGGGTATTTTGATCCAGGGGAGAGGTCTGTTGACTGCTGGGAAACTGACTAATGTTCTACCTTAGTCATTCCATAGGATCCTAGCCTGATTTGGGGCTGAGTTTGAACAATTGGTTACAACAAAGGGGCAAAAATCTGTGCAGTTTCACTTCACTCTCAGGCTCAAGGGTAGTCTGTCTATTCTGACAGACATCTGCCCACAAAAGCCATCAACAGGACTTCATCAATGAATGGTCAGCATGGGATGAGGCCTCTGTCTTGGCTTGTTGAGGCTTTTCTCAGATGATTGTGACAGGTGCTTTGTCAGGAATATGGGACTGTCTTGCAGTGTGGGGTGCTCACTTGCCCTGGACCTTTGTTCCTTTGCTTTATTGAGTTATAATTATCTTTCACTGGCCAGGAGACGAGGCTAATGATTTAGGATTTAATGTCTTTTCTGTATCCCAAATTGCAAAATCTGTTTCTGCAGGTTCCCACCGGACACCTGCTGGGTTTGGGAGGTGGAAAAGATTGGTACAAAGACTTTCAGAAACATAATTTTCTGAGACCCCATTCTTACTCTCCCCCCTTCTTTTTCCCCTTTGTCTGTCTGTGTCTGTCTCTGCTTGTTTCTCTGTCTATTTCTCTGTTTCTGTCTCTGTCTTTCTCTCTCTCTCTCTCTCTCTCTCTCTCTCTCTCTCTCTCTCTGTCAATCTGTTTATCTTACTATAGTCTTCTCTTCTTTTTCATCCTTATTCCCTTCCTCTTTAATTCTCTCTCCATTCCCTACTTTCCTCCACTTCTTTTGTCTTTCTCTTCTCAATTCTGTTTCTCTCCCAACTATTGTTCTCCTTTCTTCCTCTCTCACTGTTTCTTCTGCACTTCCCCTCTCCCTCTTTATTTCCTCTGTCTTTTTCTCTTTGTGTGTCTCTTTTCCAAATGATGATAACCAAAACCCAGGTCTGTAACATCCTTTCCACTCTTTATGGAAATGACCATCATTCTAAAACATACTGTCTCCTTGGGCCAGGCCTTGAGTCTCAGCTAAAATGTGTCATTTTTCAATGTACTCTTGTTTTTGGTGGGTTATTGTTTCACAGTTTCATTGCATGCATCTCATTGCTTGTATCCAGTGGACAAATAATAAATATTAGTCCGTGATGGTCACTGGGAGAGGGCATTGCTTTGATTTCCCTGTTGTTTTTCTTACAAGTCATGAGGGTTTCATCTTTAGTTTTTTCTCTGAAACTTGGCATCTCATTAGGATTGTTAGCGAGCTGGGGGGTTGGAGCTGATCTGGGAGAGATCAGAGACCATTATTTCTTCTAAGGTATGAAATGTATTTCAGAAAGACTGAGGAGCAAAGGATATGTATCAAAAGGCCCAGAGAAAAGAACATTTTAAAAAAATTCTCCTGGGTCTCTGAAAGACTGAGAATGCCAAAGGGATGCAGAACAGCAAACCTTCAAATAGGAAACAGCTAATGAAATTTCTTGTAAGTGTAGAAGAGGCAAACATAGGGCTGGGGAGGACAAGAGAGAGATGGGAGAGGGAGGTAATTAAATACATATCACTCTCAGGACATTTTGGCAAATTAAATAGTGATAAGGTGCTGAAAACAACCAAAAAAACCCAGGAAAATAAAAACCAGGAAGATAGCAGGAATTGTATCATACTAGAAAGATTACATTTGACAAATATGTATAAAGAATTTGCAGTGCTAGATTCAGGACAGTCAGGTAGAAGCTTAGAAATACAGAGATTAAAAAAGATTAAATTCATGCTCTGAGAGCTTATATTATTTCTTTAAAAATATTTTTAATTTATAGGACAAAAGAAGCATTTCCTTAACATAGTATAATCAAAAAGGATTGCATGAGACTACAAATCTATTATATGCAATTTGCTGTTCCTTATAAAGTTATCATATAAATTTATTTCCCCTTTCTCATGTTTATTTTGATTGATATTTTTTCCTTATTATATCAACAACCTAAACTGTTGAACATTTTAAAAGGAGGAAGTTGGAATAGATTAAATTGCCATAATGCATTAGGGATATACAAAATGCTTTCCTCATAATTAGACTGTGAGACACATAGTATAAACATTGCCATATCCGATAAAGAAACTGATCATTTTAAGAAATAAAATGATCTGTCTGCCATTTAGTGTTGGACCCGGGTGTTGGATCCCAAAGTTGAGTCCCAAGTCCAAACTTGATTTGGGATACCCTAGTAACTTCAGATTATCATAAAGCCAGATCCATAATTAGCTTTTTTTGGTTTCATCATTTCAGTCACATTCAACTCTTCGTGACCCCATTTTGGGAGATTTTCTTATAAAGATGCTAGGATGGTTTGTTTCCTTTTCCAGTTCATTTTTAGATCAGAAACGAGGCAAACAGAGTGTAGTGAAGTGACTTTTCCAGAAGGGACATTAAAGATCATCTTATCCAACTTCCTTTTGTTTTTTAAATAGATGAGCAAACTGAGACCTACAGAGGTCAAGTCTTTTGTCACCTCGGTAACAAAGGCAATAGCCAGGAATTGAGTGCTTCTCCATGAATTCCAAATCCAGCATTCATCCTGTTGTGTTGCTGTACTGATTTTCAATAGCAGAACAATTCATTTAAAAACAAGGTTGTCATATTTTAGCGGGGTTTGTTTTTTTTAGTATCAAATGTAAAAATATGAACAAAAATTCATTATTATGTCACTGAGTGGTCTGGATAACATTAACACAATTAGATGACAATGAATTTTCCTGTGAAATTTTAAAACTTTGAAATTTCCAACTTCTTAAAATGTTAACAACTTAAGTTACAGGATTGGCAACTAACTAGAGCAATTATCTTTCTGGTAATGAACAGTGAATTTTCTCATTTTCTCTCCAAAGCAGATATTGACTTCAACTCTCTTTGCCTTGGAGGCACATTTCAACTTAGAGCCTGGAATGGTCATATTCTACTTTTTAAAAGCACTTCAAATGTGAGCACAGTGTGTATATTTATAATGTATTTGTCCTAAAATAGGATCTGCCTGACTTGAAGTAATGTATATAGATGTTTCTACTACTTAGTTGTGGAGTTTCTTTCTTCTACACTTGTAGATATAGACTCTTCAAAGTCATGATAAGAAGAGCCTCAGAGACCCTCCATCAGAGATTTATTCAATTTGAAGAAGCTGGGACTAGGTTTTCTTATTGATTGCTTACTGTCCTTTGGGACCTAAGATCATAGGATTTAGAATTGGCAGCACGGGTAAGCTGACAAATGCTTAGCAATTGCCTCACTGGCAAAAAAGAAATCAGTCAATCAGTCGACATTTATTAAGCACCCATTCTGAGCTAGACATAATGCTAAGCACTGCGGATATAAAAAGAAGCAAAAGAAAAAGTTTCTGGCTCTAGAAGTTAGAATCTAATGGACATCTAACTTTGATCTGTATTATTAATGGTTTCTCTGTCATTTTCTCAAGTTTATACAATCCACCAACCAATAAATCAAGCACTGATTTATAAATTAGTGGGCATTTGCCCATTTCCCAGGGGGCAATGCTCACATTAAAAATTTAACAGTTGGCTCTTGAGAGCCGGTTAGAGCTGGCTCCAGCACATCCATGACTAAAAGGGATTTTAGGGATCATTTAGTGCAACCTCATCATTTTATAGATAAGGAAACTGAATTTCAAAGCTTAGATGAGAGAAAGTAAAGAAAAAGTCTACATGTGGGTATATATAGATATAGATACAGTCATGGAGTCATCCACTGCATCCATCTCAAGAAGACCTGAGATCAGGTCTTGTCTTTGACATATAATTGCTATGTGACTGTGAGTCAATAGCCTAGCTTTGTGGTGCCCCCAGATAATTCTCTAAATTTGTGGTGTATGTGTAGATTTAAGGGATCTATGTACTTGGATGGGAAAAAAACACATTGCAATTACATGTACTCTGTCTTATACATTTAGAACAATTATTTTGATGAGTTTATCAATGTCAACAAACTGCCAAGGAGTTCCATGACGCTAAAAAGAGTAAGAATCCCCACTTCTAAAATATGTTACAGATCGCAGTGGCAAAGCTGAATGAATAGAGAATCTCTCTTATATAAATAGCTCTCATTTACCAAGTTAGATAATAGGTTGCCAACAAAACATCATTGGAAAGGCAGAGCAAACAGAATTAGAATTCATTTGTCTTGAGCTTCCTAAAGGCTTTTATGAAAAAAGGAGATCTTTTGAAAGGAAAAAAAAAAGAGGGGGGCATTTAGTAAGCAGGATAATAGTATCCAAGAATCTTAATAAAGGAAGCAGATGATTTCAATAAAAATACATTGGATTTGTCTGACAAACAAAAAGACTCTCCAAAGCCAATTATAACCTTGAAGAAATATGATATGGTCAATGAACACGTTCCACATTTTAAATTTCCATTTTGTTCCTAGTAGAAGGAAGTGGAGTACTTCAGGCTATTAAAGTCTAGTAAAAAGGTTTAGATTAAGGATACCTTGGTTTTGGTTCTGCCATGGTGCTTATATACTGTGTGGTCATGGATAAGTTAATTCATTTCTCAAAACTTCAGTCTTTTCATCTGTGAAATGTAGGCAAGGATCTTTAATTCTCTATTTCGTAGGAATGGCATGAAAATAATACTTTGTAAACTCTAAAATGCCAAATCAACATGAATTGTTACTAATACTTTGGTGATACTTCATTGGAAAGGAAACTTTGTATACTAGTTAATGAGGATATTAAGACTTTATTCAATTCGTTTCTGGAATGATCTTGGATAAAAGGTATGGTTTGTAGAGACTTGGATCTTATCCCTGTCTGGTGTCCTAAAAATGGGCAATTGAAAATGAGATCAATTCTAGAAGAAAGACTATTTTGAAGTCATTATGCTATGTATTTGGAAGGTCTTTCTGTCTTCATATTACTCTTCTATTCAGATATCTTCAGTTATCCCCAATTCCTTGCTAAAAACAGTCCAAACAACCTAGTATTGAAAGTCTTCTCCTTTTGTATTTACATTTACTATTTTGTAGTTTTACATTCCATTTTTGGATTGTAAGCTCATTGAGAGCAGGAGTTGTCTTAATGATCTTTTATTTCTTCCCAAGGAAATCATAAAAAAGGGGAAAGGACCCACATGTAAACATATTTGTAGCAGCTCTTTTTGTGGTAGCAAAGAATTGGAAAAGGAGTGGATGTCCATCAGTTGGGGATGGCTGAACAAGTTGTGGAATAAGAAGGTAGTAGAATATTATTCTATAAAAATGATGAACAAGCTGATTTTAAAAAGGTCTGGAAAGATTTATGTGAATTGATGCTGAGCAAAACAAGCAGAATCAGGAATACATTGTACACAATAACAGCAAGAATTTGTAAGGATCAAATATGAAAAACTTGGTTCTTCTCAGTGCTTCAGTGATATAAAGCAATCCCAATAGACATTAGACAGAAAATGCCATCTGCATCCAGAAAAGAACTAAGGAGACAGAATGTAAATCAACACATGCTTATGTTCACTTCTTTTTTCTGTTTTTTCTTTTATCTCTCTCATGGTTTTTCCCTTTTGCTCTGATTTTTCTCTCCCCACATGATTCATAAAACAATGTGTGCTAAAAATAAATAAAAAAATAAAACTAAGAACCCTTCAAAAATGAGCTTTTATTTCCTCTTATACCAAATAGAATATTTTGACCAGAGTAGATCCTTAACAAATGTTTATTGAGTAAATGAAGACTCTCTTAAGTACACTTTTGTGTACTACTCAGATCATGCTCTTCATTGTTCTAGGAAAAAATCCTTCAATTTTCTAATAAGAGAGCTTTTAGTGACTGCTCTTGATTTTTACAATCCATATATTCTACGACTGTTTCCCATACACACCTAGTATAGTTGTAAGCATCTTTCAAAAACAGTTCAAATACTATGATCCATGTGGCCATATTTTATTTATGTATTTCAGAGTGAATTTCCCTTTTCAAACCTTTACTTTACATGCCATTTTTTTTTATTTTTTTATTTCATAATATATATATATATACATCTATATTATGTATATATAATCTGCTCTATAAATCTAGTATGATATGTCTGATATATACTATATATGATGTAATTTGATGTATATTTATATATCTGAGATATATATCAGATTAATTTTTACATCATATATATAGACATATCTATATATCTTATATAGAACAGATATAACTACAGATCTATTTATAAATATCTGTCTTTGTCTCTCTGTCTCTCTCCTTGCCCTACTATTTCTTCTTTTTTCCCTGTATGATTTAAGGGGAAGGATTGTGCCTAAAGGCAGCTAGGTAGGACAGTAGATAAAACTCTGTGCATGAATTCAATAAGACCTGAATCCAAATTCAGTATCAGACATTTACAAGCTGTATAACCATGGGCAACTTGATTAGCCTGTTTCTACTCCAGTTTCCTAAACCATAAAATGTGGCTCCCAACAGCACCTACCTCATAGAGTTTTGAGAAAACCAAATATTTGTTAAGTGCTTAACACATACTTAGTGTTTAGTGTATACTAAGTGGTATAGAAATGCTTATTTATTTCCCTTCTGTAGTACATTATACATCTAATCTCACTCAGTGCCTAGCAGAGTGCTTTTCATATGGTAGAAAGTTAATATATTTGATGAATAACTAAATGGCTATTTCTATCCTTGATAGCATTTAGGCTGTGCAAAATGTAAATCCCATCTCTTTCATCACATCTCAACACTTCTGAGAACTGTTGGAAGCTGAGTGTGTTTTGAGGATTGTTGGAAGGGATTCTGCCCTGGAATAAAAATTCTACAAATGATATAATATGGTGTGCTATGAGATCAAACTTAATATTTATTAAAATTGCATTCAACAAAAAACCAAGAGGTATATGTAAAATATTGCTGTCAAGATTGTAACAAAGTAGAACTGCCAAGAATCTAAGAAGACAAAATTTAATAGAGATTAAATTCAAAATTTTACCTTGTGCTAAAAAAAAAAAAAAAGTTGGCTTTAGAAGTGCAAGATGGGGGAGATATGACTTGAAAGTAGTTAGTCTGAAAAAATGATCTGGGGATTTCATGAACTAGAAGCGCTATATGAATCAGCAGGGGGAAGAGGTAGTTTTGAAAGATAATTTGATCATAGGCTTAATTGACAGAGACATTGCATGAAGAATCTTTTGAAAGAAATGTTCACTGTATTCAATAATTGGAAAGATTGCCCCTTGAAGACACTTGATTACTTTGTTTAGCCCCCATTGAAATGAATTTGAAACAGTGGGAGTAAATTTCAGAGAGGTAAATTTAGGTTTGATATGAGGAAAATCATTCAAGCTGTGACAACCACCCCAAAGTGAAAAAATAAAAAAAAAAATAAAAATAGAATTAGGATTTTGAATTACAGGAGTCTTCAATACAGGGTGAAATGGCCACTTAATATATAACTTAGAAAATTTTGCTCAGTTACATGATAAAAAAGTTGGTCTCTGGGGTCCTTTATCATTCTGAAAATTTTAGCTAAGCATATTTTGTAACTTTATAGAAGGCCAGAATTGAAATCAGGAAAACTCATCTTTGTGAGTTCAAATCTAGCATCAGGCACTTACTAGCGATGTGACTCTGGACAATTCACTTAACTCAGTCTGCCTCAGTTTCCTCATCTGTAAAATGATCTGGAAAAGGAAATGGCAAACCACTCCAATATCTTTTTTGCAAAAACCCCAAATGGGGTCATGAAGAGTAAGACAATTGAAATGAGACAACAACAACAACAAAATTCTTTGATTGTAAACTCCCTGAGGAATATCCAATATAATTGAAATTTCTCTAAGAATTTATTAGTATGAACGGGAGAATAGTTCCACCAAGGAAAGTTAGCAACTCAATATCTTAGAAATTCATGATCTTGTAGGGATATCTGGGCTTGCTGTTGTGCAGTTCTAGAAATGTTTGACTCTTTGTGACCCCATTTACACTTTTCTGGGCAAAGATCCCAAAATGGTTTGCCCATTCCTTTTCCAGTTTATTTTACAGATGAAGAAACTATGGTGATTTACCCAGAATCACATAGTAAATGATCTGAGCTGCATTTGAACTCAAATCTTCCTATTCCAGGCTAGGTCCACTGTACTACCTAACTGCTATATACTGACTACTGACAGGTAAAATTTCCCATGGCCATATAGTTAAAATGTATCAGAGGCAAGACTTGAACCCAAGCCCTCCCCTTTTTTTTGCATATAAGTGTGTCCAAATAACACTTTAGTAATATAGCACAAAGCTTCTTAAACTATGAACTGTGACCCCATATGGGATTACAACTGAATGTGTGGGTCATGAAATTGTGATTTTTTAATTCGGTCAATGTTTGATTTGTGTAATTATTTTATAAAGTAGTATTTTATAAAATAAAAATTTTATCTTGTAAAAAAAATTCTCAAATCAAAAGGGGTTATAAGTGGAAAAATTTAAGAAGCCCTGATCTAGCAAAACTTCAATATAATGGAGCTAGGATTGGCTTTGTCCTTTAGATAGAATAAAACAAAGTGTTCTTATATGAGCTTGTTGAATGAATGACTGGATGTAGTGTTTGGCTCAAAGATAATTCTTAAGCCCTTTGACAGATCTATGATGGCCTTTTGGCCTAGATCAGTCTATTAAAAACTTGAATGTCATAAAGGCATACATCCATCTCAAAAACTAGAATTTTCTGTCGTCATCTTCCTTAGTTATTGTATTAATGCAGCTTAAGTGAATTCTGGAGCCATAATGCAACCACAGGGCCCCCAAACACAAAAGTGGTTTTTGCACTTTTGTTTTGAGCTGGCATTCTCTGGAAATGGCACATTTATATGATAACAATATCATACTCATCCTGGCTCCCTTGGCACAGCAGGAGACCAGAGTAACAACCTGAACTTTTTGCAAGGAGGTGGCTTCCAGCTGAGAAATAGTATAGCAATTAATGAGTATTGGCACAGTTTACTATGCAACTAAACATGTCTTCAAATAGGAATGAGTGAGAAAAAAGCCTCAACTTTCTTGAAAACACAAATAGAAAATTCTACAGGAATCATAAGCATATTTCATTTTTTCCCCTAATAACTCATTATGATTTTTTTTCCTTGGGTAACATTTATAGAAGGATAGTTTGAATGATTAGTTTTTGACAGATTATTTCTTGGACTGGAAATTGAAATAGGGGAAGGGAACAAGCATTTTTATAGCACCTATTATATGTTAGAAATTGTGCCAAATACTTTACAATATTATCTCATATGACCTTCACTATGACCTTGTCAGATAGATGCTGTTACTATCTCCATCTTACAGATAGGGAAGCTGAGGTAAGCAGAGGTTAAGTGACTTTACAGAGTCATACAGCTAGAAAGTATCTGTGGCTGAATTTGAATTCAAGTCTCCTGACTACATGTTACTGCTTAGGAAGACATATCGACTTCTCTTTAACTCAATAAATAGCTAATATTTTGATCTGAAAAAATATAATTTGTAGTTCATTTTTGGGAGTTTTAAATTATGCATTGGTTTCCTCCTGCACTTGTCATACTGTAGCTGTCATCTTCCCACTGTTGAACAGTTAACAAATATAGAAGAATCATCTCCTGAGGACCTTATGGTCTATGGATAAAACAAATCCACAGAGAATGCTAAGCCCAGTCTGTATGTGAAAGGCACCAAGTCAGAGGATCTCAGTTCAAATTTGAGCTCTGATGCTTACTAATCAGTGACCTTGTGTAACTTTTTTTTTTAAAAAATAATACCATTTCTGAAAGGATGATCTGAAAACAAGCATCAGCATTGTATAGGGGAAAAGTTTGACATAAGAGGCTCTGGGTTCAAGGTCTTGTTCTAACAACCATGAGAAAACTATCCTGCATCTCTTAAATTTACTTTTCAGATCTGAAAATGGGGTTAGAGTAACTAAATTTTTTAAAATAACTTTTTATTGATGGAGCCCATGCCTAGGTAATTTTTTACATTATCCCTTGCACTCACTTCTGTTCTGACTTTTCCCTTCCCTCCCTCCACCCTCTCCCCTAGATGGCAAGCAGTCTTATACATGTAACTAAACTTTTAAAGTGCTTTTGAAAACTAGGTCTATGATTCTATATATGAATTTAGAAATTTCAGAGAAAAGAAAAATCTGATGGTGAGAGTCAGGGCAATTTTCCTGAAGGAGGAATATTTAATATTTGAGGCAGTGTGCTATTCAAGATAGGGCCTTGGCCTTAAGACAGAAGAGACACACGTTTGCTTTTGACACTTCTTAGCCATAATAACAAGGGGATCAAGTCAAATTCTCATTTTTCTCAACTGAAAACTGGTGATAAAATACCTGTGGTTTCTACTCAGTTTGGTGGCAAGGATCACATGAATTTATTGGACCACTTTTGGGTCTATGTCCCAAAAAAGATCATCCAAAAGGGGAAAGACCCACATATACCAAAATATATATAGTAGCTCTCTTTTTCTGTAGTCAAAGAACTGGAAACTGAAGATACACATCAATTGGGGAATGGCTGAATAAGTTGTGGTAGATGAATTTAGTGGAAAACTAGGTTGTTCTATAAGAAAGGATGAACAGGTAGATTTCAGAAAATCCTGGAATGACTTACATAACTGATACTGTGTGAAGTAAGCAGAACCAAGGGATCATTGTACATATTAATAGTAATTGTATGTTTGATTTAGCTATGATAGATTTAGCTCTTCTCAACAATACAATGATACAAGACAATTTTAAGAGACTCATGATGAAAAATGCTGATGACATCCAGTGAAAAAAGTATGAAAACTGAATGCAGATTAAAGAATAACATCTTCACTTTTAAAGTTCTTTTTATTTTTGCTCTCTTATGGTTTCTCTTTTTTCTGATTTTTCTTTTACAACATGACTAATATGGATATAGGTTTAACATGAATGTACATGTAGGTTATACAGTTTTGCTTGCTCTCTTGGGGAAGGGAGAGGAAAAAAACTGAAACTCAAAGTCTTACAAAAATGAAAATGGAAAAGTAATTGGGAATTTTAAAAAAATACTAAAGAAAAAGGGAGGATTCTGGGCAAATGATAAACTAGGTTGGTAAACTTCAAATTCTCCTGATTTCCCCCACAAATAGAACAAATTTGCACCTCAGGACGAACAGAAATAGGTGAAAAATCAAGAAGATTTTGGCATAATAGGGCTTCTCCTGATACAACCAACAAGATCTGAAAAAAGGCTGTGGGCTAAGATTAACCTGTCTGAGGTGCTAAAAACACTAGCTTCACAAAAACACCAAGTGGTACACTTCAGGCTAGTTTTCTAGACTTTGTTTCTCGTTGTGACTGTAGTCTCAGCAGGAACTACAGAGACTTTCACCTCCCATACTGTTTGTCCAATCAGGGTTTAAGCTGGAAAGAGAGAGTGAACCTCAGTTGATTGGGAATACTTGACTCAGCTGTTCTGCTGAAACAGTCCTGGATGAAAAGGAACCAGCTCTGGGTGAGTGCAGAGGTAGAGGGGCAGGGATGCTGCTGGCAGCAGGCACTTACAGGAGTGGGGAGCTCTTGGTTTAGGATTCCTGGTCAGGATGGAGAGCTGAAGGGGAATTTGAGGCACCATCCCCCAACGCTATGCTTACACTAATACCTCTTATTTAAAAATAATAAATGAACAAGCAGTGAAGAAAGAACCCCACCACTGAAACATATTATGGGAACAGGGAAGATCAGGATCCATCTTCAGAGGAGCATACTTTAGTACAAAAAGCTTCTATCTGAAATAGTAACACAAAATGGCTCCCTGCCCAGAGAGAATTTATAGAACTCAAAAAAGAATTCAAAAGTCAAAGGAGATACATTGAGGAAAAACTAAAGAAAAAAAATTAAAACCATTCAAGAAAAACAAGATTATGAAAAAAAGTTAACTAATTAGAAAAGGAGGTACAGAGTCTCAAACATGAAAATAATTCTTTGAAAATTAAAATTGGGCAAGTGGAAGCCAGAGAAGCTGTGATAGATCAAGAAATAACAAAACAGATTTTAAAGAATGAGAACATAGAATAGTATATCAACCAATTCATGAGAAAAACAACAGATCTGGAGAACAAATCAAAAAGAAAAAATATAAGAATCCTTGAACAGCCTGAAAAGAGAACATTGACACAATAAATGCAGGAAATAGTCCCAGAAAATTGCCCTGGAGTGATAGACCATGAGGGGAAAGTAGAAATAGGAAAAAATCCACCAATCACCATCTCAAAGAGATCCTTTGTGGAAAAATAGGAATGTTATTGTTAAATTTTGAAACCCCCAAATCAAATAGAAAATTTTGCAAGAAACAAGACAAATACAATTCAAATATGCTGGAACTACATACAATTAGAATTGTACAGGATTTATCAGCAGCTAAAATAAGAGACCACAGGTGTTAGAATCATATCTGCAGACAAGCAAAAGAACTAGGCTTGTGGCCAAAAGTATCATATGCAACAAAATTAATTATAATTTCAATGTGAAAAAAAAATGGACATTCAACAAACTGAAGATTTTCAGGCCTTTCTATCAACCAAACCAGAACTTAACAGAAAATTTAAGAGTAAGAGCTGATATCAAAGAGCAATTTTAAGGAACACAACATGGAGAAACTGTTTAAACATGTACAAATAGTTAATGTTTTTTTCTATATGAGAAATGTAACTTTATGTTTAAGATATCAACAATAGGTTAAGCTCAAAAGAAAAACTGGCAGAATAAAGGTAAAGTTAGTAATCATGTTGTATAAATGAGATACTCAGGAAGAATAGACACACAGGCATTGGTGGGAGAGAAAGGCTCATAGTTCTGAAACCTACTCACATTGGGAATGGGTTCAATAGACAACATTACATATATGCCCTGATGGCTATAGTACCCTCCAAAATCTATAAAGAAATAGGAAGGTAGGGATGGGTGGATGGGGAAGCAAAGTATGAAGGAAGAAGACAAGGGAGGATCTCTAGGTGGAAAGAGGTTAAATAATAGTAAGCCAAATTATGGAGCAGAATTTAATGAAAGAATCAGTAGCGATATGTATGTATGTGGGGTATATGTGTGTGTGTGTGTGTGTGAGAGAGAGAGAGAGAGAATCTATGCATGTATATACATATCTATACATAAATATATCTTTTCTTAACTGTAGCTTGCTTGGGGTGGTAGGGAAATGGATGAAAGGGAGATATGTGTGCATGTGTATGTATATATCTACATAAATATATATATATATATATACAAATATAACCTTTCTTAATTATAGCCTGCTTGAGAGTGGTGGAGGAGTTGAAGGGAGGGGAAAGAATAAAGTAAATAAGGTGCACAGCAGAGAAAAAAACAGTTTACAAAGAAGTAAAGAAAAGATGGACATTCATGAATATAATTTCTTCTACTAATATATATATATTATTTGTTATTTTTTTTATACATTTTGGTATTTGTTGTTATACATTTTGAATCCTCTCTAATGTTCTGCTGGGCACATGATAATGATCTCTTTCATTTTGTTTTATTTGGTTTTGCATTTCTTTTCTGTTTCTCTTTTTACTTATTCTGTTTCTTTAAATAAAATAAATTTGGGGAAAAAAGAAAAAATACTAAAAAAAAGAAATAATAACAAATAAAAATCTCAAATTTGTTTATTAAAATGAAGCTGTTTTACAAATGTAAAAGCCTGATCAATGTCTACAACAATTATTCAGGGGTTCTCTGAGATTAAGCAGAACCTTCCTTCACATACATAGATACACTCACACACAGAGGGGATAGGGTAAGGAGAGGGAAGGGGAGGGGGAGGGCGAGAAGGAGAGCAAGAGGGAGAAGAGAAGAGAGGAAAGGAAGAGGGAGAAGGGAGAAGGGAGAAGGGAAAGGAGATGGAAAAACACACTGCTACAATGATTTCTTATTACTTTATTTTCCATTTAAAATCCTTCACAACCTGGCCCAATCTTCCCCACCTTCTTACATCATCCTCTCCAGAACACACTCTATAATCCAGCAATCTAGTTATATTGGCCAATTTGCTGTTCCTTCATCTCCCAACTCCATATCTTTTTTTATTGGCTGTCCCTCCTATGCCCAAAATGTTCTCCTTCCTTATCTTTATTATTTGCTTTCTCTGACTTCTTTCAAGATAGCACCAATCTCACTTTTCCTGAAATGACCCCTCAACCTCTATCTTGTGTATATGTAATATATATATGTATGTATATATATATATATATACATATATATATACATACACACATATATATGTTTTATATATATATATAACATATATATGTTAGTTTATACTTGTCCTAAAAATTCTGAGACCTACCTTTTTTTTACACACACATATACATATGTTTTATATATATATATATATATATATAACATATATATGTTAGTTTATACTTGCCCTAAAAATTCTGAGACCTACCTTTTTTTTAATATTTTATGTATATATATGGATATACATTTGTGTACGCAAATAAAAATAAAAAGTAGGTTTCAGAATTTTTAGGAAAATTTAAACTAATATATTTTAAAGTTCACTAGCTAAAATATCTAAGGCTTAATAGTTAAAAATACATTAAAATTTTTAGGACAAACTATAACTAAATCACATTAAATTTCTTTAATTAAAAGGCATTAAAAATCACAAACAAGTTGTTGCTTCATATCATTGGAAGGAGTTTCTATACCAGCAGTTCCTTATGCAGATGGAATAACAGGTCTGGACAATGGCTCCCACAAACAAGACAAGAAATCTGGAGATCTGAGCTGGTGGGTGTTTTATGAACATTAGATGCTAGTCATCCCACTGTAGTTCATGAAATAGCTAAAACAATTGGCAGTCAGTGTGGAGGTGTGTGCCCTACAATGTATTTTTAGAAGCCCATATTGAGAATTCTATTTTGTAAGTTAGCTCTCTACATTTTTAATTGAGTGAAGAAGAATTTGGGTCAATAGAATAGCTTTCCATACTCCAAAGTTCAGTGAAAGTTTTGTTTGTCTGTTCCTTTATACTATACTGATCCAATAACCGTGATTCTTGGAATTGATTGTTATTGTTCAGTTGTTTCAGTTATGTCCAACTCTTTGTGACCCTATTTAGGGTTTTCTTGGAAAAGATTCTGGAAAGATCTGCCATTTTCTTCTCCAGCTCATTTTTACAAATGAAGAAACAGAGGCAGCAAACAGGATTAAGTGACTTGCCCAATGTCACACAGCTGCTAAGTAACTGAAGCTAGATTTCAACTTAGAAACACAAGGTTTCGTGACTCCCGGCCTGATATTCTATCTACTATGCCAGCTAAATAGAATTGATTAGTCCTTTTCCATTCATGTCAGTTATATCTCTTCAGTGCTGTCAACAAAAAAGTCTAAACCAAGCTATAGATAGATTTCAGAGCATCCATGAACTTAGATGGACAAAAAACAACATCATAGATAGATAGATGATTAAAAATGGAATATATATATATTTTTTTTCCATTTTCAATCATGCATTTTACTTTATACATTTTACATTAGTATTCTCCAGACTGCCAAAGAGGATTATAGTATGCAAAAATATTTTAAGAACTTCAGTAAATAGCTATTTCATGATCTACAAGTGTAGATGGTACTGCAAAAGTAATTATCTCTTCTCCCATCCCTATCCAAAACAACTTTCCAAACTATGGATTTTCATAACATCACCAATGATAGCATTGCATCTTTAGTTTTTCAAAATCCAATTTCAAAATTCAGAATACTTGCTTTTGAATTTATTCTATCCTCCTTACCCAAAAAGGTAAAATGGGGATCATTGTCCATGAAAGACCATGACCTTGGAATCAAAGCTTTACTCTGCTCTTTCTGAATTGTTTGTCAGTGTCCTATGCTCCTAACTTCGTCTCTTTTAGTCTAGCATAATTATCTTGTCCAAACTGACCCCTAATTAATAAAATTATTACAGCCCAGTTTAATTTAAACAATCTTTACTCAGTATGAAGGGATTTTGACAAGACAAGGCAAGATCACAAGAATTTACTAAGTACTTACTGTGTGCCAGGCCCTGTGCGCAAGTGATGGATATACAAATATAAACATAAAGATAATTCCTCTTCTCAAGAATCTTACATTTTAATGGAGAAAAAAATTCAAAAGGGAATTGAAAATCAGGATAAGAGAAGGGGTGGGCAAAGAAGGAGGCAAGATGCTGACATTTAGAAAGTTGGGTATTCAGGAAGGAAATGAAGGTTGGATGGCCTAGACCCTTTCCCTTGAGTTTGCACTCAAGATATCAATTTTGGAGTGTAAATTATATTTTTGAGACATATTAGATGTAAAGTTCATATCAAACAGTTGGTTTTCATGGAGAATAAAGCATTAAGTAATTGTTGCCAGATACCATTCCCCTCCCCCATTTCTTTTTAGATCAAAAGCTTCTTTTCTAACTTCTGACCCTTGGATTTACAGTTTGTTGGATTAATCCACCACATTTCTACCCTCTAATTATAAATTAAGGGATTAGCTTGATCCTCCTTTTCCCCCTAGAAGCAGACTAAGACTATTGTCATGGAGATCATGATTTCAGAGACATAGTCTTTGGGCCTTTTTCCATTTTCCCCAATAATTCCCCAATAATAATTTTTTTTTGATTCTGTGGCTGTTTTATTATTATCTTTTCATCACAAGCATCTGACAGTATTTGGTACAGAGTAGGTGCTTAAAAAATCCTTTTTGAATTGAAATTCTTGATTCTAATACTCAGAAATGATTCAGACAGGAAGGCTGGGAGTCACATGGGGGAGGAGGGGTAAATTTTTAATAGTACTTAACATTTCCATTAACAATGCTGAAATGTAAATAAATAATTTTTAAAAATTACATTTAAAGTATATTTTGATTCATAACTAACTATGAAGTAGGTTTATAATAGCCTCAGCAATTTCTTAGGATTTGAAGAAGGGTCTCACAGTCCTATCATCTGGAGAATAAACTAATGATTCTAAGTACCTAAGTGACTTATTTTCCATGCCTACTTAAGGATAACATACTGCTTTAAGTATGCTTTTTTCACAGCCACAAACTCAATTTTTTCCAGTTGAAATTTCCAATATCTTTCTCTTCCTGCTTTGTCAATTGTCTTTATTGTGTCATAATTGTGTTGTATCCATAGAATATAATCAAAATTCTTTTCACACACTGTGCTTGGAGCTCGGAGAGATACAAGAGGAGTTTGAGATGGTCATCTGATTAATTATAAAAATGGTGATTACTGAATTTAAACAGTTTTTAAAGGTTTACAAAATGATGTACATGCATATATATGTATTTTGTTATAGATTTTATATTCACATATTAGGTGCACATATAATATACACAAATATATTAACTTAAATTTAAATGCTACTCAAAAGGGGGACAACTCTTTTGACATGCAAACAAACTTACTTAGAGGATAATGAAAGATACACAAAACATTGTAGGCCTAAAAGCAGCCACCAGTTAAGAAAGTGTTAAAGCTCAAACTCACCATACATGGGTATATAACACATATATATTTGCACATCATTATAATCCATATCCCATAGTTTATGTCCATTTACATACATGTATATATGCACATGTATTTTATATTTACATATAGGCATATTGCAAACATATTTTATAATATATAGGTGTGCATATTATTTGTGTTATATGCATGTATATACAGAAATTTATGTTTATTATTGTTGGTTTGACAGAATATTGATCATTTCATTCAAAAACAGAATTCTTAATTGAGAAATGCCTTTTTTTTTTTTTTGCCTACAGAGTATTCTTAGTATTTTGTCAAAAGAAACTAAAGGTGAGCTAAAGCAATTTGCCCAGAGTATCAAATGAAGCATATGTTGGAAGCGAGACTTGAACCCAGGTCTTCCTGATTCTGAGAAGTATTCTCTAGTTGTCACATTAATTCTGTATGTATATTATAAATATGTGCAATTACCACATTTGCTATTTATGAACACTATGATTTTCATTAAGGTTTTTTTTTTTTTTAACATTTATTGACCTCAGTTTCCATATTGGTAAAATGAACATATTGGATTCTAAGAACTCTTCTGGCTTTACATTATGACATTCACAACAATCCTTATGAGAGAGGTGCTATTTTAAATCTCATTTTACACATGAGGAAACTGAAACTTGTACATTCCAGGTTGTATCTCTCAAAGATCAGGGGAGATTTGGATAGACAGAGAACAGGAAAGTTGCTGTGACTTGGGGATGCAGAAATAGGGAAGTTACACAGTTCATGACTGAGCAAGGAAAGAACAGAATGCTACATACAATTTTTCATCATTCAACATGTGGCGGAAATATAAGCAAATGTAAGCAGCTGTCGTAGGAGCTGTGGTGGCAATTATTGAGCAAATTTTTGACTTATGTGAAAGACTATTGAAATGAAAATCTTGTCACATTTCCCCATCTGGCTTATTGGTTTCCTTATTAATTTTTAACTTATCATCTTGGAACAACTTCTGAAGATGGTTCATAGGCCCTGGGACTTATTTGGTACCAAGAAAGGAGAAAGAACTCATGCTGTTGCCTCCCTCTCCTCCAAAGATAAGTTTACTGATTAATGGAAGATGGGTAGTAATTATACAGAAGATAGCTACATCCTAAGGTGTATATGTGCTATGGAACCTGACCTCCACCGAGATTCACAGTCCCAAAACTTGAGGTCTGCACCCAACTCTGTCTCTTTTCACCTTTATGATCTTGGGCAATGTTTTCCTCTTTCTGTTAAGTCAGTCTTTTGTAAAATGAATGTAATAATAGCATTTAAAAATATGTGTATGTATATTATATATATATATACACATATACACTCATATATACATACACGTACATAATTCATATGTGAGTTATGAGTTAAATAAACAAGCAAATATATAAATGAGTTAAAGTTCTTTATAAACCTTAAAGTTCTACATAAATGCAAGATGATGAAAATGATGATGACAGTGATGAGGTTTGATGACTTCAAAGGTTCCTTCGTGCTCTGCTTATGATACTATGATATTCAGAAGTCAGAATTATTACAGCCCAGAAAATATTAATGTATTGTGTCCAAATGACCTCTTATTGACTTGATAATAGGGGCAGCAGAAAGTGAGAATTGGAGAAGGGATATATGAATAAAACCTTAGCTATCTCAGTATTCTAACTATAGGTAAAGTAATAAAATATATCTGACCTGGGAATTCTCAATAGAGCTATGTAGAGATTCTATGAGGTTCAAAACTATGCTAATAAAAATGTAGAGAAAGTAGGACATAAAAAGGAAGCTTGGAGGAAAGGATGCACTATTCTTGGCATTGTACAGTAGGGTAGCCTAATGTCATGGAAAGATATCTGTCCATCAATACTACACTATCCCTGCCTAGCAGTCTGCCTTTCAGTATTATGCTTCTCTGTGGATCATCTATGTTTGCTTCTTCTGTACAATGGTCCAAATCTGAGGAGCAGAGAATGAGGTCATTGAGTCTAACTCCTTATCACATAATTTGTAGAACTCTTTCTCTATGTGTAGGAATTTGTGAGATCTGCTTTTGTTTCAACTCAGAGAAAAACCAAATTTCACTTGAGTTCCCTAATCTTTTGTTTTTGGCTTCCTTGATATTAACTTAATCATTAACAAAATGAATATATCAGAACAAAAAAGAGAGCTCCATGTGAAATTGAACTTTTGTTATGTACAATTTTAAAAACATGTATTGAATGTAACATGGTAGTTATGAAAACATCCTTCTTACTTTTGTGTCTTAGCATCTTAAGTTTACCTTTAAAATTCAGCTCAACCATTTCTGGGAGATTTTTGTTAATCTCATTTGCTACTACCTCTCCATTCCTCTCACCAATTGCCGGACATTTATTTTGTGTCTGTATACTTTTTTATATTTATGTTTTTGTTTTTCCTCCAAATAAGCCTCTTGAAGGTAGCAGTTATTTTTACATTGGTATTTTTATCACTACTTTAGTGCATAGCACAGTGTCTACAATGTATTAAGTATTAAAAAAAATACTTGTCGATTAATTGTATCCTCTTCTCAACTTGTTTTTGTACAATCCTCTCTAATTAAAAAATATTGATGCTTTTCTTCTTCTTTTCTTTTTATCTTTTAAGTACTTTTTGATCTCATTTTCCATTACTCAAATTCCCCCAACTCTGACCCAATAAATGAGACTACTAGCTGCTCCTTGAACTCAACTTCTGTCCTGTTTCTGGGATTCTGTATAGTCTATCACCCATACCCTGTATATGTAAATGTGTGTATATGTGAATGTGCATGTGCATATGTAGATATTATATGCACATACAGTCTCATGTGCACATACAAATAACTCACATAAATATATGCATGTATACATATATATAAATTAATATATAAATGTAATTATGTTTGTATGCAAATATACACCATAAATGATACACAAATATATTGCATGTATGTTTTCACACATTTTTGTCTTATATAAATAATATATAAATATTTTTGTATAAATATTTACATAATAATAAGGGACATTAGAAACTATCTAGTCCAATCCCTTTATTTTACAAATGAGGAAATTGAGGAACAGAAAGGTTAAGGAACTTTCCAAGTTCATGCAGAGAATAAGTATCAGAAGACGGCTGATTCTAAATCCAGTGCTCTTTCTCTTTTGTCATGAGCCTTCAATTAAAATAAACATCACGGTTTGAATAAGGTATACCAAAAATTAGCCATTCTTCTGTGTAGAATTTTTGTATTCTAATTTGGGTTACCCCCTTAGAGCTTCTTTCTTGAAATCAGATATCAAGGTAGTTTTCATTTATTTGTTTGTTTGATTTTTTTCCCCTTGAAATCAGAATCAGGTATACATGCTAATTTTTGTCTGATTTTAATTTTTACATTTTTTACTTTCCATTTTCTGAGATGAATAAAGAACAAAAGAGTAGCTTGTATTTAATACTGAACTTTTGCTAAGTATAGTTTTTAAGCATCAGATATATGTTATTCTTTCTATATATATACATGCACATAAATATAATGTATATCATGTATATCATATTATATGTCTATTTGTCTATTAATATGACTATCAATCTGTCAATCTCTGTCTCTGTCTATCCTATCTGTCTGTCTATCTGTCAACAACAACAAAACCTGTGGATTATTTGCAGGATCTTTGTCAAAAATTAAATCTACCAAAGGAATGGGAAGTTAAAAGTGACTGTTTTCAAGAAGGTATGTTTAGCTTCTAAGCAGTAATCATGGACAAAGTGATGAGGAATAAGGTAACAAAGGCTTCAGATCCTTCAAATTTCCAATTTGCTGATACGGAGGGAACTAACTCTGATGGAAAATTTATCAAAGATTCTTAATCATCTTAGGTGATCTTCAAGGTTTCTTCCAGCTACCTTTTCTATAATTCTGTAAATGGAAATCATTTCTATTTGACTAAGGTCCAGGTCAGAGTGAGGGAAATTTCTTCTTGTTTGTGACTAATACCTCTTCTTTCCTTAAGAGGGAAAGATTTATGTGGGGGAAAAAATATCTTCACAGTTCTATTAAATGATAAGTGAGGTTCAAAGTATTCAGACAAATAGTGAGCCTTGCCTCTTTTCTACATCTTTCTAAAAAATATATCATTGGCCCATATGTATGAAAAGCTTGGAGCTCTTTTAATTATTGAAAAGATAAACTGGAGTAAGAGTGATCATGAGATCAGATAGAAAGCATTTAAAAGGTCTGTATTAAAGAAAGTGTTACATAGTGACTTGATTGAAAAAGCAGGATGGTATACACAGTAGAAGTGAGGGGGAAAATTGAAGAGACTTATTTTTATCAAGAAAACCAATTATGGGAAAGCTCTGGGTCCTTGCTTCAAGGAGCAGTTATTATCAGTTCACTCTTTGCTCCTTCCTTGGTATTGTGAGAACAGCAGCCACAGCAGCTGAGGCAATTCTGTCCAAGAAAGAAAGGCTGCTCCAAAAAATAAAAATAAGTCCCCAAGAGTTGGTAAATTAGGATTCTAGGGAGAGTATGAAGAGATGAAAAGCCCTGAGACTGAAAAAGGTTGAGGAAATTAACTGGATTTTTTTCATACATTGTCACAAAAATTAAATAAAATTTTATTTAACATATAAATTTAAATAAATTAAAATTTTTAAATATATTGCAATATGCTATAGCATAAAATCTTCCCACCCCGAGGCATTCTTTATGCCAATAAAAATTTCATCATAGAAATTACAGTTATAGAAAAAAGAAGATGGTCTAATTATGTGACAAGAGTAAAGAAAAATTAGATAATCAACCCTTAGTCAAGAGACTGCCTGCCCATGTCAGATTGAATAGAGTCCAGTGGTAAGACTAGGGAAGGGACATCAACAAGGGTTAAGCAGGACAGACATGGGTAACTTAATGACCAATCATATCACAGGAGACAATATCCACATGAATTGAATTCTAGATTGACTAAATAGAGTACATTAAATTTAAATATCTATATTTGTGGCACCCTATCTTGAACCTTCCATCCCCTCTAACCCTAGTCCTGAGTACCCTTCTTGATGCTGAAATGGCTTTGTGTGTGTGTGTGAGGGGGTGGGGGGTGGAATGGGAATGGGGACATTGGATATTATACATATAGAAAATATCTATATAGAAAAAAAACCTATAGGACTCATCTTCAGGGCTCATGTTCTACATACCATTTGCTAGTGGCCAAGGAATATTTTTTTCAAACAATTGAGAAAGTATCAGAAGAGTGTCTTAGTGTAATTCCCCATTCTTTTAATGTCCTTCCAAAAATAATGTCACTAATTAGGCTGTCTATGCCTCTTGGTTAAAGCAGCTTTGCATCTCCTTAACTCTGGCCTCTTCAAAAGCCTGGCCTTAATTGATAGTCTATTCCAGCAAAGGGGTAGGTAAAAAAAAAAAAAAAAAAAAAAAAAGAATCTGCATGACTTTGTACTTTTTTCTGAGTTCAGCTCTTGTTCAATGTTTCCAGTTACTGTTTTTTCCATATTCTTTTTTTTTCTTTTTTATTACAAGTCCCCTCATTGAAAAGGAAATGGAAAATAAAGAGCTATATTGCCCCTCTTGCCCATTTTTTTTTTTTAACACAGAGAAGTGTTTAATATCACCATTTCAAAGGGACATTGAAATCATCTCTCCTCTCTCATCTTATGAGAGAGGAAACTGAAGGGCAGGATAGAAGCTGTGTCTGCAAGACAAAGAATTGAAAAATTGGAAGAATCCTCTCTGTGGTTATTTGCCTTTTGGTAGCACTTGGAAGCGGTGATACTGATTAGCTATTGATTAATTTTTATAGCTTGTCTAAAATCATACATCTACTCATTGGCTGAGCTCTTAATTATTTTCAGCTGAATTCAGTTTAATTCATTTCAATATGCATAAAGCACCCATGGAGTGTGAAGAGCTAACTGGGCATTCATTTTATTTTCTTTTAAGTCTGGACTTGTGGTTTTAATTGTAAAAGGAACTCCTTATATGGGAAATTTCCTCCATTCATGCATATAGAAAACTCTCCTCACTTTTTTAGTTCTGGAAGTTTGCCTGGGGGCAGTGATGAGGTGAGTGATTTATCATGGGCCATGAAGTTCTTATCCCTCAGAATCAGAACTTGTAGGTAATGATGCTCAAAAATAGGGAAAAAAATGGTCCTCATCCTAACTTTGCCCTTTTCTTGTTCCTCTCCTACTTTCCAGTTTGGAGCAGAAGAAGCCAGGAAAGCATATTAGATATATATGCAGCAGGCTGTCCTATGATAGGGTATCCTTTACAGATAATTGGTAATGATATCTGGGACACATTTGTAGATATGACCTTGAGCAGGTTACATTTTATTATTTTAGTTTTTTGCTGCTCAGTTTCCTTAGCTGTCAGATGGTAAAAAGAAGTTAGTAGTGAAATCAAGACTTTTTCCAGATCTAAAATTCTGACTCAAAAGAGAAAAAGTATGGCAAAGTACATAGATTATTGGTCCTACAGTTTGGAAGACCCAAATTCATGTCCTGCCTCTGACATTGATGGTTGATGATATATTCTCACCTTCAGTTTCCCCATCTATAAAATGTATTTGTGTGTATCTGTATGTGTGTGTGTGTGTGTATGTAACATAACTGATCTCCAATGTCCCTCCTAAAATATGATGTTATGTTATATGAAATGATAGGATATAGGTGGCATATAATTTAATAAGTTGAGGGTATGAAATGGTCAGTACCAAGGAGTTTAGGCTGAGATAATTGGAGATGAGATGGGTAGACATTTACACAGTGAACAAGCAAAGGTAAATAATTATCTATCTCTTCCTATCTGCTATCCTCCCAAGAACATCAGCTCCTCAGGCAAAGATTATTTTAGTTCTGTCTCTGTATTCTCCATACCTAGCAGAATACCATGTAATAAAAGTTACATGGAAATTAAATGGAATGCCTAAGGAAATTAAGTGGACAGACAATAGTGGGAACAGAATAATAACTGGAAGAGCAGATGAAGCTTGTGGTGATTCTTATTAGGAGCCCCAGGCTTAAGGCAGATGAAGGACCAGTCAGGTCTTCCAATCACCTCCATCAGGGAAGTCAAGGTACCAGTGTGTTTGTTCATTTATTTTTCCCTGAAAAAAAAAGAGTTCTCTTTTACCAGAGTTTTGCTGTCAAGGACTGTTGTTGAAGTGTGAACAGAAATAGTTTGACAAACTAAGTGGATGGGTGGATTTGGCTTTAAGGGAGCACTTTGAAATCTCTTCAGAGGGTATATCATTGCTATGAAGTCATCTAGTATAACTCCTAATCAAAGACCAAAGACCAATGGATGAATGGGGGGAAAATTTCCAACATCCAATCAACCTCATAGAGAAGGAGCCTGGTTATCAGATTTCCTTTCTGGCCCTCTAATTGAATTCGTAAATCTGGATTACGGAGTGGGGTTTCATTATAACATGATCTAGTGAATAGGAATCTCATAGATGCCTTGTCTCCCCCATTAGAACGTAAACTTTCTGAGCAGGGACTATCTTGCTTTTCTGTTTATATTACCACTTTGTATAATGCTTTGCTCACAATAAGTGCTTAATAAATGCTTTTTCATTCAGGGTGTAAAATGTGGGGGGGCAGTCAGTAGAAATTTTGGGTTTCAACTACACCAGATCCTATTAACTGTTGGACTTGGTGGATATTATTTTATGTCTATCTCATTTTCCCCATTTGTAACCTGGGGGTAATAATAATAGTAACTATTGCACAGGGTTGTTTTTGAGATCAAAGACAATTTATACAAATTACATTTGTAAATCTCAAACTGATATACATGTATGTATATATATATATATAATATATATATACATATATATACACACACACATACATATATATGTATAATATCTATACATCAGTTTACATATATAGCTGTGTGCTACAAGTATACATGATTCCACATGTATACATATGTATATATGTACATTTATATATATATATATGTAGCTCCCACACATTTTTAAAATGATATATAGATAGATATGTCTACACAATGAAATTTTTCTATAAGGTGTATATATATTATCATATAATAATTTATAGATAATATATGTCAATAATTTTATGATTATTATGATCACTATTTGTCTGGAGTTATGATTTCCTTGGAATAGGCGACTCCAAAGAAGAAAAATTTTACATGTTGCAGATTGTAACACTGAGAAATCAAATGAGGAGTAGTGTAAGTTATAGACAAGACTGGATTCCAGAGTTTCCTTAATGGAAGGGCCATTGGGCCAACTCTTATCTCATTCTAATTTCACAATTTTCTCTGTCTCTGTTGATCTTCTCGCCTTCCCTCTCTCCTTTCCCCATACCTCTGCACTCTTTCTGTCAGTTGTCTGTCAGTCGTCTGTCAGTCGTCCTCTCAGTCTCGGTCTCTCTGTCTGTCTCTCTGTTTGTCTCTCTGTCTGTCTGTCTCTCTGTTTCTCTGTCTGTCTCTCTGTCCATCTCTCTGTTTCTCTCTCTGTCTTTCTGTCCATCTCTTTATCTGTCTGTTTTTCTGTCTCTCTGTCTCTATCTGTCTGTCTTTCTCTTCTTTTTGTCTCTATGTCTCTTTCTTTTTCTCTCTCTCTTTTGCCCTCCTTTTTCTCTCCTTTCTCCTCTCCTCCATTTCTCCCTCTACTTCATATCTATATGAACATGTGTGTTCTCTCATATATAACACGCACATATGGTCGCATTCTCTCTATATATGTATGAGTATATCCAAATAGAGATATCTTTATCTGCCTTTTTATCTATAATGTATCCATCTATCTATAAATACCCAAAGATGGAAAAGGGGAGAGCTCCAGAAATTTTTTTAGTCTCAGCCCTAACAATTGAAGTTCCTTTCTTCCCTAGTTAGGTATTCCAACATTCCTAATCTTCTGGAAGCCAAGGACAGCTGTTCACTGCTATCCACAGAGTAGTCTTTCTTTTACACAAAGAATAGTGCTAAGTCCCTGCTCAGCTTTCTATTTGCCAGGCTACATTACTTCAATTCCACCGAGAACCACTTCTCAAACCTTTAATCATTTCTGTAATACTCCCCTGCATCCTCTCCAAGTACCCCCACACATTTTGTGCATGTACAAGATAAATGAGACCAAGCACATCACAGATGCAGACTTCTTGTGTTATGTACCTCCAGTGTATCATTTTGACTTGGCACTTGTAACACATATTTTGCTTCTGCTTTATATGAATGACTAAATCGAGCAATATCCAAGTGAGTAAGAGAGCAATCAGGAGCTTTTTACACTAAAAATCAAAGAGGGCATTATCTAGATAGAAGTTAGACATGGGGAAGGAGAAGACGAGAAGCTATATGGCTTCATTGCATATAGGAACAAAGACTTGGGTTGCTATTGTCATAGAATGTCCCAGGTTCAGGGGACCTTAGAAGTCATGCAATTCAATACTCCCATTTTGATGGTAAGGAAATGGATGCTGAGAAAGGTGAGGAGCCATACTTAAGGTCTCATTGCTAATGACAGTTGTTGGATTAGATCCAGCTTTCTTGACATAGCATATTTTTCCCACAGCATATTTTTCCACAATGGAAATCATAGTCTTGTAATCCAAACTTATTGGCCAATTTTGAATGAGGGTAGGGACTTCTCAGTCTTATACATTTTGCAATCTTTGAGGCAATAGACCTGAAAATATAACCAGAGTTTCCTACCCTTAAAATTCTGGGCATTTATTGGAAAAACAAGACTTGTACCTGCTATATCATAAAAGGGGTTTTAATTTTTTGAGGGGACTCTGATTCATGAGTCCTTTTGACCCATTCTCATAATGTTTTTGGGCTTTACTAAGAAGTAAAGGGAATGGTAAATTTCATTTAAAGATTCTGAGGAAATAAAAAAATAGAAAAATCTGAGAGAGATTCAATTAGAAATTCAAAGTACTTCTAATTTCTATTCAACTTAATGAATCCCCTCAAACTTAGCCTCAGGTTAAGAATTCTTGATCTAGTCCAACTCCTGGATTTTACAGAAGGAAAAAAGTGAAGCCAAGGAAAGTTATTACCTGCCCAAGGTCACAAAGATAGCAATCATCAGAAGTGATTTTTTGATCCTACATTCAGTGTATTTTTACTCTATCACTGTTGTACCCCATTATTATGTCCTTCATGATCTATCCAAGCTGGGTGACTTGCAATTACCCATATAACCCCTTGCTTTTTCGACTTCTTATTTTTGGAATGAGCCACTCATTATCTCTCAGATAAAGTTTAATACATCTTTTTAGATCAAATTTAGATTTTCATGACCTCCCTCATGAAGCCTTCCCTGACTGTACTCCATCTGAACTAACCTTCCCTTTCTCTGTTGGACATTCCTTTTAGTTACTTTCTTATTTACTTACTGCTCTCTGCTTACATTTGTCCAGTAATGATATCAATTCACATCTTTCTAGGCATGGGATGTTCAAAGCACTTTCCCTTCAATACCCTGAAGAATGCTGTTGAATTGTTATTCAGCTTTTGTTGAATTTGTTATTGTTATTCCGGTATTATTATTCCAGCTTTTCAGAGGAGGTAACTTGAGGCTTAAGAAGATTAAAAAACTGGTCCAAGATCTCACAATCATTTTACACACACATACGTGTGTGTGTGTGTGTTTTCCAGGACTTGACCTGAAGTCTCTAGCTCTAGAGTCACAATCATTTTAAATTATACCATGCTGTTTGCTTCCAGATTAGAAACTTCTCGAGGGCAGGGATCACTTCTTACTAAATATCATCTCTCTCATCTCTCTCCTAACACTGTCTTTTTCACATATTAAACTCAATAAATATTTCTCAAATTGACTTAAAAACTACATAATTGGAAAATATTATAGCATTAACTAATAATCTATGTTTAGTCCCTGTTGCACATAGATTATACATCTCACAGCTCTATTTGCATCTAAATGATATCTGTGTGTCTGTAATGACCTAGCTGGGAAGAAATGAAAGAATTGTTGTTTAGTTAGAATGACAGTAAGATGGATATCCAATTGACTGAGAGTAAACATAGTCTATTTATTCTTTTCACAGCATCAAGAAGGAGAAACATGTGAAGTCGAGTTGGCCAAGGGTCATCCTGGGCTGGGGATTATTTAGTGTGCTCATTAGCATTGCCCTTCAAGATAAAATGAAAGGCATGCTGATCAAAGCTATGGGGGATACCAAACTGAGAAGGGAGGGAGCAAAATAGAAATGAGGAATCCAATCTCTTAAAAGGCCAGAAAGGACCCAAGGCTGATTGTAAATAGCAGAAATCAAAAACAAGGAGGCAAAAATCATAATCCTGAAAGATTTACAGTGTCATAGAGATGGGACTTTTAGGTGACCACCCTGAGTTGACACAGGCTGTTCTCGAGGTTCTAATATATTAGGGGAAAGAATTTCTGCCCCTGTGCTGTGGTGGGAACCAGATATGCAATCTAAATATTGCTATGGGTTGCTCATATTAACCCTTAGGGAGGCCGATGGTTTCCTGCCCAATATTAGAAAACTATTATGCAACACTGTACAGAAAAGATATAGCTGATTCTAGAATGAAGAAATACTCTATTCAGGCAGTATCTACAGCTGAAACTCAGTAGGAATCAAAAATCATTCAGAATTCAAGATAATCCCAGCACCTTGAATGAGACAGATTGTCCATAGACCTTTTTGGATAAACTCAAACATGTCTGGCCACAGTTTATGGATGATAATGATATTTCTGGTCTTCAGGTTATAAAGTAGCAATATTATATACTTACCCTGTGATAGGTCCTTTACTGGGAAGTATTGTATGTGGATAATACACTGAAGTCACTATACTAGGTTTCAAATCATTCCTTGGATGTTTATTATATTATTTACAGTGATATATACTCAATTTTTTCATCTGCAAAATAAAGATAATATCTGTATAACCTCCCCCTTAGAGCTATTTTGAGGATCAAATAATATCTAGCATTTACATAGACTTTAAGGATTGCAAATCACTTTACATGGATTAACTCATTTGAGCTTTGCAGCACTTTTTGGAGAGCTGTTATTTCCAATTTATAGATGAGAAAATCAAAGCAGAGAGAGGCTTAATGAGTTGACCATTGATACACAGCTAATGAATATCTTAAGCAGGATTTAAACTTTCTGAGTTTCTGATCCCAAGTCCTTTAATCTATCCATGGCTCAGTCATTTTTCAGTCATGTAAGATTCTTCTTGACCCCATTTGGTGTTTTCTTGTCAGAGATGTTCTTCCAGTTCCTTCTCCAGCTCATTTTACAGTGAAAAAAACTGAGCCAAAAAGGGGTACAGTGACTAGCTCAGTGTCACACAGCCAATAAGTGTTTGAGCCCAAATTTGAGTTCAGGAAGATGTCTTCCTGACTTCAGGCCTAGTGTTCTATCCACTATGGCACCACCTAGCTGCCCTTCTGTTTCACCTAGTTGTCTCTTATTATCATATGAGATCAACACTTGTAAAAAGCAAGTCACAAACTTGCCATGTTATCTTATTATTACTAGGGACTGGAGATATAAAGACAAAAGTGATAAATTTAGTTTCTGAATTCAAATAGTTTACATTTTCCTAAGTGAATACAGCATTTACACAGAGAACTAAATACATGATATTTTGAGAATGGAGAATGGATTAACAATTAATAAATTGGGGGACATGTAGACGGTCCAGTGGATAGAGCACCAGTCCTAGAGTCAGAACAATTTGGGTTCAAATATGGTCTCAGACACTTAATAAACATTCATTAACAATATGATCTTGGTCAAGTCTCTTAATCCCAACTGCCTTGCCAAAAACAAATAAATAAATCAAAGGTATAATCTGAATGAGGTTAGAATTTTTTTAACTTTAAAATTTTTATTAAAAATTATTTATTAATTTTATTATTTTTATTAAAATTTTATATTTTCAAAATATGCACGGAAAATTTTTTCAACATTGACCTTTGCAAAACCCTGTGTTCCAAATTTTTCCCCCTTTTCCCTCACCCCCTTTCCTAGATAGCAATTAATTCAATATATATTAAACATGTTAAAATATATGTTAAATGCAACATATGTATGCATATTTATATAATTATCTTGCTGCACAAGAAAAATCAGATCAAAGGAAAAAAATGAGAAAGAAAATAAAATGCAAGCAAACAATAATTAAAAGACAAGATCATCGGAACTGGTCTCAATCATGAGATTAGAATTAAAAATAATAATAATAATAATAATGAATTCCCTTTGGGCCATGTAGTAACTTGAAAGACCTATAGATTTTCTGAGGCCCAGGTAACTAGGAAGGGCATTCTAGGTATATATACATTTTATCCTTTGTCTTTTATTCTTAAAGAGAACCAAAGACTTCAGGACAATGTCTTGATTTGCAAGTGAATTGGATTCAAGTGAAGCAGAGTTGTACAAAGTCATTAACCTTACTCTTTCTTCCAGAGTTGTCAAAGTCCAATGGTAAGATAAAAGTCTGGACAATTGATGTACCTGCCTTATTTCTATCTCAGAGAGAGTATAAATAGCAAATGTTTCTGTTCTGGTCAAAAAACTCTGAGGATCTTTCCTCTCCTTAATCGATTCTTTTGTAAAGGCAAACTAGTCCATCTATTGCTTCAAATTCTCAGCTAACTTTAAATCACCAAATAGGTGTTGCTGCAGACCAATTGGGACCTAGGAAAGATCTAACATTGATCTCCTACTAGCAAGGTCTCCCACTGCATCCTGGCCCATCACCAGTTGTCTTGACCTACTTCTTGCCACGGGACTCTGATGATTCTAGAGGAGGAAGTCAGGCTGATGACTCTGTAATTGTATTTACAAGCCAAGGATCTAGCAAAGTAGTCTATCTATAGTAGATGCTTAGGAAATGCTTCTTGGATTTATTTTTATTTATTTATTTATTTAAATGGAAACATCTCATGAAAAAAATGCTGTCTAGAGTCTGAGTTAGGCTAAAGCATATTTTTTTACTTTTTTTTTTTTCAGCAAGGCTAATATGGAAATGCTTTGCATGATTTCACATTATAATTAATGTCATATTTCTTGATTTCTCAATAAGTGGTAGAGAATTTGTAAGTCAAAAATTTTTAAGAGAATGTTCAAATAAATAGCAAATATAAGAAGCATTTTTAAAAAGAAAATTAAGACACCTATGATTTATTGAATCTTTGGAAAATGCATTGACTAGATTTTTGAAACATATAATAACTAAGATTCAGTCTGGAGAAGCTACTGTCCATTCTTTGCAGAGGCCTGAGATGGTTGGTGCAGAATGTTATATATATATATAGAGTCAGACCTGGCTACTGTGTATATTGATTTTTTAAAAATCTCCCACACTATTTTTTTTCTCTCTCTCTTTCTTCTCTCATTTTAATTATAAAGGATGGTTTTCTGAGTAATGGAGGTGAGGGATTCAGAAAGAAAGGTATAGGAAAATAAAGGATGAATAAAATATTTTGAAAAGGATATATATTACATATATACATATATATACACATATATATGTATGTGTGTGTTTGTGTATGTATATAATTATACATACCCCTCAGTTCTAGCTTTTCTTTTTCTCTGGAATTTTAAAGTTATTCCAATTCAATGTTTGTCATATGGTCTCCCACTGCATCTGGAGCCATCTCCAGTCATCCTAATCTATTTTTGGCTATTGGACCCAGGTGGTTCTGGAGGAGAAAGTGAGGCTGACGTCCTTGAACTGCTCTGTCTCACTTAAATCCAATTTACTTTCATGTCATGCCATCATCCCCATGTTGTCATGAACTTCTAGAATGAAGTGCAAACAAAACAGTCAGGTGCCCTCTGTTTTATTAAATTATTCTACAAAATGATTTAGTTTGTTTCATATTTTTGGTGATCATATTGGTGATTTTTCATTTGTGTGGAAAATATCCCTTAAAAAGCTCCTTCTTTCAATAAAGGTCATCAGCTTACCTGACAATCTTAGCAAAGTGCCTGGGGCCCTCAATAGTTAATGATTCATCCATATTTACAGATTCATCCATATGTTTCAGAAACAGAATTTGAATCCAAGTCTTGCTGATTGCAATGCCAATCCTCTATTCATGACATTTGTGCTTCGAGATAATGAAATATAGCTCCCTTTTATATGGTAATTATTGATTACAAAGTGTTTTCCTTCTAAGAAAACCAAGAATTAGGTATTATATACATCAAAATATTCATTTACAGACAAGAAAATACAGATCTAGTGTAGCTAAATGACTTTTCCATTAAATGTCTGAACTTGACCTTAAACTGAGGTTTTCTGATTCCAGAGTCAGTATTCTTTCTTTCTTTTTTCTGGGGCAATTGGGGTTAAGTGACTTGCCCAGAGTCACACAGCCAGTATTTTTTTCCACCACACTGTGCTGCCCCTCAGCTAACACCATTATAGTCACCAAACCTTCCAGAAATCCTTCCCTCTTGGTAAAACTCTGCTTGAACCAGTTCTAATACTTTTGGTGCACAAGCTGAATTCTTGATAGTTTGCTCATGTTCATCATAACAGTATATTGTTTGAGAAGCAGCAAGTTAGAATGAAGGGAAAGATAATTCACAAATAAAAAAAAAAGCTATTTTCTACTTGAGAGATCTGTGTGCTTGGATATTTGGCAGTCTCCAAAAAAAAAAAAAATGTTAGAGGCTGATATTATTCACCACTAAGTTTAGTGTTCATTTTTGAGACTAAAAAAAGGTGAATGGGGATATTAATCTTCTTTTTTTCTATCATGCCTTTCTGAGTTCTTCAGATTGTAGAGCTATAATTCTGGAGAAACAAATCAATACCTCACCTTGCAGTAGGGAAAACCAAGGTATATATATAGGGAAAAAGGTAGTTTCTGTAAGAAAACTTCTTTGACCAAGTTTCTCATGATAAAATTTTCTAAAATTGAATTATTATGATTAGAACAAATCAGACTGGTGGTGGGGATTGTCTCTATTTATACTGATGCTTATTTGGAACCTAGTACTTGATTTTTAGATCATTTTGAGTTAAATGGAATCAACATGATTGGCAGATTATCTCTGATGTTTAAGTGAAGGATTTCACCAATGAGGACTCAGAAGGGACAATATCTGTCTCAAGAAAATACATTTGTTTTCAAGAAATTCATATTATGTATAGAATAATTGCACATGTTTAACATACATTGAATTATTTGCCATCTAGGGGAGGGAATAGGAGAGAAAGGAGGGAGAAAAAATTTGGACCATAAGGCTTTTCAAGGGTAAATGTTAAAAACTATCTGTGCATAGGTTTTGAAAAAAAAGCTAAAAAAAAAAAAAAAGGAAAATGGATCAATCACTTTTTTATTGGCTCCTTTTTTGCTGTTTTTTGGTGAGGAGCTTATTTTTGCCTACCACCACAATCCTTCTCTGAAGACCAAAACCTCTTTTTTTATTCTTGTGATTAAAGTAATATCTCTAAGATGCCCTCAATTATAATTTAAATATGACAAGAATAAAATAATTTATAACTATGAAGAAGCTTTGATGATCTCCTAAAGTATTTCCACCATAGGGAGAGTATCCCGACCCCCTGTCAAGAAAAGGAAAAAAAAAACTGTAACAATAATTTCCTTTGTGAAACTAGTTTCTAAATATATTTTTATACCAAACCAAAGCAAAACCATTCACCTTTTTATTTGGCTTCCTTTCCTAACCTTTCCTTATTTCAGTTTCTAGAAACCACACATAGCATCTCCCCTAAAGAATATAAGTACTTGGATGGTAAAGGCTCCATCATTTTTATCTTTTTATTCCCAGAATTTAAAAGAGTACCTGGTACTTAGGAGGATTTAATAGATTATTATTGAGTGACTTACCCAAGTTCTTATAAAGATAGCCAGGTGGTTCAGTGAATGGAGTGCTATGCCTAGACTCTGGAAGACCTGAGTTCAAATCTGACCTTATACACTTATTAACTGTGTTTTTATAATATAATATAATATATGTGTGTGTGTGTGTGTGTGTGTGTGTGTGTGTGTATAATATAAGGTTTATAATAGGATCTACCTTCCAAAATTTTGGTGAGAATCAGTTAAGATGATAATTGTAAATGCTTAAACTGGCACATAATAGGCACTTAATAAATGCACATTTCCTTGCTTTCTACCAACAAGAAATAGGCTGAGAAACCATATAATACAGATTTTATGACTTTAATTTTTTTCCTACCATTATATTGTGTGGTATTCATTAAGCAATATACATTTATTGAAAAATAACAAGAACAACACCTCTGTACTAAGCACTGACATGTTTTATAAATACTATATCCTTTGGGGCTCACAAAAACACTATGAAGTAGGTGCTATTATAATTTCCATTTTATAGTTAGGGAAATTGAGGAAGACAGAGGTTAAATGATTTGCTCGGAATCACACAACTAGTAAGTATCTGCATTTTGATTTGAATTCTGGTCCTTCTGATCTCAGACACAGGATTCTAGTTACTGCACCAACTAGTTGTCTCCACATATTAGAAATTGATGTGTTGAAAGACTATTATTTACATTGCAAAAAGATAAACTATAGATAATCCTTAAATACTTTTCTAGAATATTTATTTATTGCAAAAGGTGGCAAGAAGTAATGGGTACAATATTGGATCAGGAATATGGCATATCTGGACTTAAATTTCCCTTTTGACTTTTTATATTTTATTAGTCAATTGAACCTTCATATCCCATTTGAACTTTACAACCCTGGGAAGCAGTTACTACTATTATTATCACTTAGTAAATCCCTTAGTAAAAAAGGAAGTAATTTGTTGTTACCTTATCTATTAGAGGCCCCCACATCCTCATCTGTAAAGTGGGAATAATAAAAACATTTAAGATTTTTGTGAGGCTGAAATAAGATAATGGATGTAAAGCACTTTAAAATGCTTAAAGTACTCTATGAATACAAGCCATTTGTTTTTTCCTAATTGCAAAAGACTTATTTTGAAATGCAAATTTTAGGGACTTGTATATTTCATAAAGTAAGAGAAATTTGTATGAATATAAATACTTTTCAGTTCTAATTTTTTAAAATACCATGATATTGTATTACCAGGTTGCCTGAGTAGTCATAAAAGTGAAGATTGTTTATTATTGTTGTTGTTGTTACAATTATTATTATTCACTCATTTTTAGTCATATCAATTCTTCATGGATTTTATTTTCTTTTTTTTTGGGGGGGTGGGAATTTAATCATTTTATTAAGACCAACAGGTTATTAAAAAGAATGGTCATTTGGCCATCTCTTTTAGACCAAACATTTAATCAAGGGTTTCTTGGGACTTACGTCCCATGTGAAATGTGAAATAAAAAATAGAAAAAAATAGATAATGTTTGTCAAAAACTAAAGGGGGCAATTTCTTTTGATTACAGTGACAAAATCAAAGAGAGCAGTCCCTTTAGATAAGCAGACCTTACAGATAAAAGGCGAGAAAGAAAAAGTAGATATCTCTCCTTCTCTAGAAACATCTGATGCAACCCTATGGCTTTGGTCTGTTCTCCATCACTTGTAGAAATTTCCTATGAAATTGAATTCACAACAGACTTAATTTACTTTTGCAATAAACAGGTAAAACAATGAAAGTTAGCTCAAACCTTATGGAATCTTTTATTAGATCAGTAAATTCACAATTTTACCTACCACCTACATCAATCATCAATACCACCTAACTCTATGTACAAACAGAAATCAGAAGCCAAGATTATAAAATGTATAACAATACAAAAATGAATTCAAAGCTGGCCAATTTATGAAGTTCACAAAATGTTCTGGGACAGATATATGCATTGAGTAACAATTTAAAGTAGTCTGAGTTTAAAGGTTAAAACAATGCATATATTATTTACAATAAAACCATTTAACTTTTAGTTCTGTTCAAATTAACAGGCTCCATAATAAGAGTATGTTAAATCTCTTATAAGAGTTCTATTCCTTTCCTTAACACAGAACAGACACTTCTCATATTAGCTACCAGAATATCCTAATTCCATGAACGTAATGCATAATTATTTGCCTAATTATCCCCATAGCACTGAAAACTTAAAGTATCTTTAACTTAACCAGCAATATGTAGCTAGCACACCTGCATTTTGATATATATATATACACACACACAAAGCCAGGTGTTCTCCTAAAATAAGCTTATACAGACACTTAATATTGTTTTCCAACTATCATCCAATATGATTATAGAAATTTGCCATAACACAACAGAGACATAAGGGAAGTGTTGCCTAATTTTGATGTCATTTCCAGGCAAAAGTGATGTAGATGTCCATGTATGAGCCAGATGCAGTAGTTTCCATTCAAGAAATGTCATGTTGGAGCAACTGTTTGGAAAAATCCTACCTCAGCTTAATGGTCATATCTGGCATAATCAATTAATAGTCTTTGGGTTTTCTTGCAAAGGTACTGGAATAATTTTTCATTTCCTTCTCCAGCTCATTTTACAAATGGGGAAACTCGAGGGAAAAAGGACACAGTGACTGAGGCCACATTTGAATTCATGCAGTTGAGTCTCCCTGACTTCAAATCTGGCACTCTATCCACTGAGTCACCCAGCTTCCCCATTATTATTTTTTTGGGGGGGGTGTGGAAGAAGGGCCTAATTCCCCTAAATCTATTTGCTAAGTTAGAAGAGGATGGTCGATATGCCTGGATAAATTGATTGAGAGTCACTGACATTGAGAAGAATATCAAAATCCTTAAAATGAGCTGCCTCAATGGAAGACGCAAAAGAAAGGAGACAAATGCTAGCAGAGTCCTCCACTTTAAATACTGGTGCCATAGCAAAGGATAAAAACATGAACAAATGGAAAAGCTTAATAAGAACCACAAACACTGAAAACTCACACCAATATAGATGTCTGTGGAGGTTATTATTCCAGGAAAGGGAAATTTAGCCCTCAAAATAGGATGTGTGCTTCCCAACCCAATAATTAACTTTAGAAAAATAGTTGAGTCTGCTTTTCTGAGTCATGGCGGGCTGGTCTCGTAGTCATTTTCCTCATTAGCTAGGAGTACTGATCAGGGTTCATAGCTATGCTCAATGACATGGGCGAGCAATAGCTGAATTGGACAGGCTGCTCTTGTCCCTTTCTTTTTTGATATGTAAATTAAAAAAAATTAAAGAGCAATTTTTAGCAGGTGGGGCAAGGGAATAACACTGACTAATCAAAAGTTATATAATGGTATTCAGGGAAGTCAAATAGGTTAAATATCTGCCTTTTGCAATTTGATTTTTGTCTTTGCAGGGAACAAGTTGTGGCATTTTGAATGGAAGACTAACCCTGAAGTCGATGAAACCTGAGTTTGTCCCAGGTTTAATGGATCCTGATGGAGTACTCCTGGCCATCATTTAACAAATCACTCCCCCAGTGAATTTGAAAGATTATAAATTGTAAGGTAAGTGCTGTTTGCTTCTCAGGAGTTCCCCACACTAAGGAAATCATAGGTTTGGATAACCAAGGGCAAGAGCAACAACAACCATACCACAAAATAAAAGAGCTGGAAACCTCTAAAGAATCAGCAAGGAGGAAGAGAAAGACTGAGCAGGTTTAGAGCTGTCCCAGAGCAGCGAGGACTCAGATGCAAAACATAATGATATGTTGAAATCCTGATGGTCCAAATAAAACAAAGTCAAACACCAGTCTCACCCATCAAATGGTCTCTCTATTGCATAGAATGTGCCAGGAAAAGTTATAGTTAATTGAATGATATGATTGGGCATATTTTAACTAAATGAGTTTTGATTTTGTTATTAGTAAGATAGAACATTTTGTGTTAAGATTATTCAATTGAATTTCATTAAACAAACATTTATTAATCTGCTAGGGCCAAAGGGGTTATCTACATTTTGCAGATAATGAATAAACAAACAGCAATTATCATTATCATAGTAATAATAATAGTTAGCATTTATAGTGTTCTAAAATTTATAGTATTTTCCATGTATTAACTCATTTGATCCCTCACTTCTGAGAGGTAGATGCTATTATTATCCACATTTTACAGATGAGGAAACTGAAGCAAAAAGTAAGCAACTTGCCCAGTGTCACATAGGTAGTCAATGTCTGAGGCTGTATTTGAACTCAGTTCTTTTTGTTTACAAATTTTGCACCATCTATAGTCAACAGGGTGCAGACAAGTTAAATGAGTGGCTTATGAATACATAGCTAATTGGTTTCAGAGACAGAATTTGAATCCATATCTTCCTAATTTCAAGCTCAGAAAACTATATCCTGCATATACCATATAACTTTTGAATACTTTGTCTTTTTATCACTTTCATTTGTTATTATTATAAGAATGACTAAGTGTGATTATGTGCTATTATAGATAATTACATTATATTATGATGATGCTGATGATAATATTTAGACAGAGCATTAAGACTTGCAAATCCCTATACACAATATCTCATTGGACTTCAGGGCAATCCTCTGAAGTAGATACTATTGCTACAATTTTACAAACAAGTAAACTGAATCACATACGAAGTTTGGCAACTTTGTGATCACACAATGATTTGGTTTCAAATTTTCCTGAATGAAATCCAAATTTGTAGACTGTGGCTATCCTATCTCTTCCATAGGTTTTAATACCTCTTCTTCCAACTTCTTCTCTTTTAGAAAGTACTCTGTTCTCGGAGTAGGTTTTGAGCAGAGCCTTTGAAGGATGTGGTTAGCAAAGGATAGATTGACTCAGACTTGTCTTTGTTCACTTTTTTGAATATGAGAATGTAGAAAAATATATAACCAATCTTTAGCAAAGCATCTGGCTCTTTAAAAGAAGAAAACAAAAAAGAAAGGGAATGGAAAGATTGTCTCCCACACAGAGGAAAGAACAACAGCTCTGACTCTAACCCCAACCCAACCTCCTGTGGGCTGCTTGCAACCACAACTCTGAATGCTGGCAACATTGAGACTACCCTCCTGCAACTAAATCAGTCTGGTTCTATGAAGCTAATCCCAAGGTAGCCTCCATCTCACTCCCAAACCACAGTCCTCTTTAGCCTTTGAGGGCCATAACATTTTCCATGAGATGCAGAGAATGCTGCCAGTATTTGCAGACCAAATATCCCCTTGTGATGGTGTTGTCCTACAACCTGCTGCCTAAAAATTGTTGTCTCTTGGGGAAAGCATGCTGTTGTGAAAAGAGAGTGGACTTTGGACTCAGGGGGACACTGTTCAAATCCTGGGTTTTCTCCTTCCTTTTCAAACTACTTTACTCTCTGAGTTTGATCTTCACCCTCTATAAAATAAGTGGGTTGGATTAGTTTTTTGAAATCATATGATCAGTCCAAAAGGATGGCATGTGTGCCATAGTCATGCATTTGTGCATGTGAAGTAAAGATAAACCAAATTAATAAAAATATATCACTCCTACTCATTTCCATTATGAATTTATAATAATTTTTGATCTTTATGTTTTTAATCATTCTAAGTAAATATAGTCCTAATACTTCTAAAGAGCTAAGGAAAGAATAGTGATTTCTATATTTCTATCACATTGGAAATAAGTTTGATATAGTATGAGATAGACTCTGGACTTGGAATCATGACTAGATTGGGATCCAGACACTCTCAAGTGTCAAAGTGACTTGACATTGCCAATGCTCAATTTTTTCATGTGTAAAATGTGGACAATAATAGAGCCTCCATCATAGAATAGTATGAAATTCTTTGACAACTTTACAATGTGATTAGAGTGTAAGATGTCATCAATGATGCTCCACTTGGAATAGAAAAGTGTCTGATCCATAGAGTTGTAGTTTTTGCAATGGATGTATTGCCTCTTTCTTTTAAAAAATGTCAATATATGATAAAAATCTGAGAAATGTATCTATATCTATCTGTAGCTTTTTCAAATTTAAATCTAGATTTGTTTGAAGTTTCATCCTGTTATAGATTAAGCTTCATCTTGACCTTAATTCGGAACTAAATTTAGATCTATCTATAGTTTCATCTAGATTTAAAGTCTAGATCTGAGTCTAGATAGATTTATCTACATCTATATCTATATATGCATATATATATATAAGCATGTATATATATATGTGTGTATATTTTTACATAATACTAGGAACATAATATATACTAATAAATACATACAATTGCCTTAGCTAAGAAACTTTAAAACTGGTGATCATCTGTGAGTGACATGCCCATTTTAATTTTAAAAAAATAAGTATTTTCTGCCCTTGAGCAACTTTTTTTTCTATTGGTAGGGCTAATATGTGGAGAGCAGAAAATAGTTTCTATAGATACTAAACCACTTGCTTGGTTGATAATCATTCTTATTCACTCTAACAGAAAATCATGCTGACATTCTTTCCATTGGTGGTTCTCTTTATCCACAGATATCTGGGAAGTACAGTATGCATTTTAAAGAAAAAAAAATTAAAAGAGTTGCCAAGAAGGAGGGGAGGAATTGCTACCCAGTTCTCACAGCTCATAAAGTAACTGCACATAAATTTTAAAGTAAAAAAGGAACAATCTCAGTCCTTCCAGCTAAGTTAAGTGCCAGCCTAAGGGAGAAGAGTTGAAATCATGGGAAAAAATGTCAAGAAAATTTATTGTACATTTTGTGGCTTTGTTTAGTGGGTTGAAATGGAGTTTTTTGGTGAAATCAGGTCATGAGATATAAGAGCAGGGGTGTGCTAGTAAATGCTTAACAACCAGTCATCCAAAAATAAAATAAACATTGACACATGTTAAAATTCAATCTCTATTATTAACATTTTCTTCCCGTTTTGGTTAGTGCTATAAATGAGCCCCTTAAATTGGTTGAATGTATTTGAATTTATAATATTTAAGTTATTATTGTGTAAAATATAGTAAATGGTTTTGGTTCAATGGAAATAGGCGATATGAATTTGAATTATATGATCACATCAGAGGAATCTTTATTTGTAATCTAGACTGAATTAAAATTTGTAAAGTGCTTTGTAAATTTTAAGTCACTATATAAATGCTCTCTGTTATTATTGTTAATGATATAATGTAAGTTAAATCAAATAAAAATAATTCTCTGGTTTCTGGAATTTTCAGCCTTTGTAAATTCTCAGAGCATGATGACATCAAGAGTTTTCATTTATTTATATGTTTAAAGTATATATCTATATAGTTCAAGTGTCATAATACACACACACACATATATGTTATCAACATGGTTTAATGGAAATCTTCTTTGAATGAAAATCAGAAGTTGTTCTATATTTTAATCTTTATTACTATATGACACCTTAAAATAGGGGTTTAGACTTAATAGATGGTCTTTAGGTATCTAGCAGTTCTAATTTTCCATAACCATGACTTTAAAAAAATTCCCATATGTAACAGGTTATGTTTTCATAATCTGCACATATAAGATGCTCAATTAAAATATTCCAAAATCTTATAATAACTTCTCAAGAACAGTTTTGTTCTTACATGAAGTATATGTGCCATAGATTGAATGTAGACATATTTCAGTAATCTGTTAAGTCATTTGTTCAGTGGCCAAAATATTCAAAAGACTTTAAACAACAATACCAGAGGCATAATATCCAGAAATGGACATATAATAATCTATTCTTCCAGGGTCAGATCAAGAGTGTATATGTTTATACACACACACACACACACACACACACACACACAATATGTATGTCAGTATGTGTATGTTTATACATGTATATGTTTACCTATGTATGTGTGTATGTGTTCTGAGTTCCATTTTTGACAAAGGATATTAATAAACTGCATAGTATCCAGTAAAGAACAGTAAGGACTTAGAAAGTAATTTGGTTGAGTCCATGTGAAGAGCTTGAGGATCTGGGAGTGTTTAGCCTGGGGAACAGAAAACTGAGGGAAATGATACATTTCTCAGATTATTTGATGCCCTTGTCATATGTATGGCAGAAGGATTAAAATTGATTTGATCCCAGGTACAGAAGAAAGACAGACATTACAAAATCTCATATTGAGGGCTGATGTAGAAAAAAAAAAGTCCTAGAAATAGTTTGAATAAGGAATGGCAAATCATTCCAGTATGCCTGCCAACAAAACCCCATTTGGGATCATGAAGAGTTGGACGTGATTGAAAGGACTCAACAACCACAGGAATTATGTATTCCTATAGAATTGGTAGAATTGTAGAATTGGTTACTTCTGAAAATAATAGGTTTTCCCTCATTGGGTATCTTGATGCAAAGATTGGGTAAACAAGTGTCTGATATGTTGTTGATTCTTTTTCTTGTCCTTAGGATATAGACCTAGTATGTGACAGAACTAAAATTCAAATGTATGTGTGCCCAAATCCGTATAATGGAAAGATACCCCATGCCATTCCAGGCTTCCCATACCTTAAGATAGTTGGCATAAGACCCAGTGTCAGTTAGGTATCAGAGTAGAAATTCATTTTAGATTAAATACACAAAAACAAATATATATAAATATTTTTCAGGTTTTTTAACTTTGCAGTACTATTAGTTGGCATTGAAATGCAGATCATGCCTGTTTTTAATTGGAATGGAATTCAGGGAAATAATTATTGTAAGCATTAAAGAACTGTAAACAAAGGATTAGTGGAAGCCATTCTAATAAATTCCTTTAAAGAGTCTCCAGCCTCAACTCTGGAGACCAGAGACATTTTTTAACAATCAAACAAATGGGAAAAATCCATTAGAAACAAAATCAATGGGTTTGATTATATAAAGATAAAAAGGTTTATATAATAAAAACAATAATTCTAAAATGAAAGCCATTGAGAACATTATGTAGAGAAAATATTGATGTAAAGGTTCACATCCAAACCTTATCAGGAACTGATGATGTCTATATATATATATATCACTCATTATACAAGCTTCCTTATGTCAAAGGATATAGTCAATTTACAACAAAAATAAACCAAACACACACAACCTACCTCACAACAACAATAGTAACAGCAACAACAGAAACATACAAACTATTAATCATATTAAAATGTTCAAATTTCCTAGAAACATGACTCAATACAACCTGAAGATATCACCTTATTGATAATAGAGTGGCAACAAATGGGGGAGAGAGAAAGATAGACAGAGAGAGACAGAGAGAAAGAGAAGGAAGAGGAAGAGAAGGAGACTGAAGAGAAGAAATAGAAGGAGAAAGCTGAGAAAAAGGAGGAAGATATGGAGGAGGAGGAGGAGGAGGAGGAAAAGGAGGGAGAGGAGAAAAGGAGGAAGAAGAGGGGGAGAAAAGTGATGAGGAGGAGAAGGGAAAGGAGAATATTCCTATATTGATGGTAGCATGGGCAATCCTTCACACTTGGGAACCGATTGGTTTATGTATTTTGAGAGCAATATTGTAATAGTGAGTAACTATTATAAAACTTATAAATTATCACAAAAATATTGGTCATGGTGATTCAAAAGGGAGGCAATGTACTATGTGGTAAATCTAATTATTTGAGAATCAGCCTTGGGCTCAGACTTGTTTCTCTGCTGCTTCCTAGCTATGTGATTTGGGTCACTAGTTAGAGAAAGCTTAAAGTACTGATAAGATTACTCCCTGAGCAAGCAGGGAAGGGCACTTCTGGGGGATGGGGATCAGCTCAGTCTTAAAGTCCTATCCCATTTGGACATCTTGAGTAAACCCATTTAACTGTATACAGTCAGAAAGCCAAGTTATGTCAAACCCCTGAGGTTAACTTTCCCCTGTAAATCTGCCCTTGGCTTCTGCCATCTTTGCCTGATCCCTTTTGGGTTAGCCCATCATGGTATTCTGCCTTCTGGTATCTTTTCTCTCTCCCTCCCCACTCCTCTCCCATGCCTCATGGTACCTTTGTCCTTATTAGAACTAATTAACTCTTTTAGGGTGCTAAACTCCTCTTGGATTTAGCCTGCCAGTCAATGGTATGCTCCACATTCACACATGGCAAACATTACAAAATGGCCATAAAAATCAATACAAAGACACTCTCAAGGTCTCTTTTGAAAACTTTAGAATTGATTGTATGTAGGAGACATGGCATAGGACCATCCAGTATGGGGTGCCCTCATCAGAGAGGGTGCTGTGCTAAAGCAGAACTGAAGAAGAAACACAGGATGTGCAAAGTAAGAGAAGCCACCCCAAATATTCATGGGGACTATTTGTATCTGACCTGTGGGAGAGCATCTCGAGCTTGTGTTGGTCTGATTGGCCAAGGTCAAAATACTGTAACTCGAGTCTAATATTGGGATGCTGTTTTGGTCCTCTTTGAGAAAGAAGGACAACAACTATCTTGTGCTATATTCCCTTTCTCCTGGTCAGTTGTGAGTTCCACTGGGGAACTTGCCTGTTCATTGCTAACTGTATGCTCTCCCAGATCTATTTCATATTTACCATTTCTGCTGCCTATTGTATCTCTTCATTTTGTCTATAACTTCTTTTCATAAATAAATGCACCTTTTGCCAAAAGAAAAAGGCTGCTATGAATTCTTCATGTGACCAAACCCCAACATTTGATCCTAACCCCCAATATTTGGGGCCAATTGCTCTCTTCAATCCCATTATTTGGTGCCTTCATCCATCTCATCATATAGATAGATGAATAGATAGGTATGTGTATTACATATATACAACCACACATATACACACTTATATGCATTGTATCTATATTATATGATATAGGTTAAGTGAGATTATATATGTAAGTTATACATGTATATATGTATATCCTTTTTCTCTGTATATACATATATTCATATAAGAAAAAATGTATATATGCAATAAGTATTTATTTGATTGATTTTTTTTTGGCTGTTATGTGTATAAAAAGCAAACTTGAAGCTAAGTAAAATAAATAAACTTTTCTGTATTTCCTGCTTTGTAGTCTGCTTGTGCCAACAGGTGTGAATTGGCACCTCCTTGTCTTGCAGAGCTTTCAGCCTGTGAATTAGTGGGCTCATTTTCTGCTCCAGTGCCTGCAGAGACAGATAAGGTTTGAGATGAAGGCACTGATATAATTTCTAGCTTCTAGTGAATGGTCGCTAAAAGAAATCATGGTGGTATCTCTCAGTTACTGTCATGCAGCAAGGGGTGGGGGACTGTTCCCCTCTCGTTGTCTTTTAGTGATTGAGCTTAATCACAGAGACCAAGGCCTGGAAAGGTTACTAGTAATAAAGGGCATTTAGCAAGAGCATATGGGGGGGCAGTGATGCTCATGTCCCCTGGCCATCAGATGTCTGTGGGAGTCTCAGCTATCCATTGAGGCAGAAAGACTGCCAATAGTACATTTTTTTGTTGCCTGGTCTTATTTTGGGGATGTCATTTGTGTTTTCTGGCTGGAATGCCACAAATCAGGCACCCCCTGGGCTTTCTTGTCACAGCCCCTTTTTACATGTAATCAGACAGCAGTCTTCAGTCAAGAGATACCCGGGATATTTTGCATGATTCATTGCTTATGCCAGAAAATCATTGACCTTATTTATTTTTATGACAACAGTTGTAAGAGGAATTCAAAGGCCTACAATCTGAGATAGTCCATGAAGCATAAATCCCTTCAACAGGAGTCCAGACAAAAATGAATTATCCTATGTATCTATTCATATATACATCGTATGCAGCATTTAACACAGTTACAATTTAACACAGGCACAATAAGTGCTTAATAAATTCTTGTTAACCAACTGACTTTTCCATAAGTCTAAATTTTAGAAAATTATTCCTTCTATAGATTCAAACTCATCCATCTCTTTAAAACTTGTACAGGATTAGAATTCTAGAACTGGAAGAGAACTCAGTCTACTTGTTTAAATTTTGGGTGTTATCTAATTAATGCTACATTGGATCCACTGCAGAAAACCTAATCCTGTTTTCACGTGAAGACTTTTTAATTATTTGAAATGAAAATGAAAATGAAAACACTTGAGTCCTCCTAAATATTCTTTTAGGCTAATTGTCTCTAATTTCTTCAAACTACTGCTTGTAAGACATAGTTTTTAGTCACTTCATCATCTGATCATCCTCTTTTAGGTGGGCCTGAGTTTGTCAGTGCCCTTAAAATACGATGCCCAGAATGGAACATAATGCTCCAGGTTGCATCTGATAAGGGAAACGCATCATGAAACTGACATTTACTACTTTCAGTCAATAAGCATGTATTAATCTCTTGAAGGCTGAAGTTACAAAGAAACAACATCCTTAAGGCACTTACCTTCCAATGGGTGTTTTTTAGATACCAACCTATTATTAAGGCAGCCTAAGGTTTAACTATTTAATATTTTTTGACTGTTGTATAACAATATTAAGCATACTGAACTTGCAGTTAAACCTCCAACTCTTTTTTGAAAATAAAACATCTAACCATAATATTTTTATCATTTGCTATCATCTTCATCATCTTTTTCAGTGTTTTTTTAAAGAATGTGATGTGTTTCTAGCCACACCCCTCCAAACTGATTGAGTTTTTTAAACCATCATTTAGCACTTTATATTTAACCCAATTATATCCTATCTTATTAGGAGTGGCTTATTACGATTTCTTGTAAAAACCTGCAGATAGTTTAGTAAAAGGTACATAGATGTGGCTAAGTGGAAGGCTGGATTCAAAGGAAATCACTTAAAGATGATTGGATTGTCTAAAAATTAGAGCTTATTAAAAGAGAGTGGATTGCTCTATAAAAGAAGTTACAGAGGACATTCTTGCTTCAGAATGGCCTAGAAAGTTTGCCCTGGATGATCTAAAATGTTTCCAGTCCAGGTTGTTTGTTTGGTTCTTCAACAACATGGAAGGGCTACCTCTAATGCAAGGATAAAGACAGCCATTTATGGCTAGAGTTGTGAAATTTCCTAGGTTGTGCTGGATATCTGTACCATATCTAGTTACATGACAAGGACCTGGATTTAAATCTTCTTTCTCCACATTAGTAAGTAGTGAGGCTGCATTTCAGCTCTTCCTTATCACCTGCCAGAAAAGTAACAATTTTGTTTGCTAAGAACCAAGGGTAGTCTTGACATGACAATACATCCTGGCTATTGGAAGAACTTGAGTTTTAATGCCCAAACTATATTTATGTGAGCAATGGTGTTTTCATTGCCAGCCTTAAATTAAGCATGTGGGATCATGACTTTAGGTCTAGAAGAGGACTTGGAGCCATCTAGTCCAATCCCCTCATTTTATAGATAAGAAAATTGAGGTCTAGGGATTTGAAATGGATTATATCAAACTTAAATCTGTCTCTTGGTATGAATCAGCCATTGATTCTATTTCAGTCATATTGATCCAACAAGAACAAGTGTAACATCTCTTCCAAGTAACGAGTCTTGTAGCCTTCAGGCGAATCATCTCTAGCTCTTTTTGCCCCTTCTAACACCTATTTTTTTATATATAAAAAATATATATATTTGCTATATATGGTGTCTGTCATATAGCAAAGACTGATTGATAGATTCAGCTGATTGATTGATACTCACAGTATGAAATCCTGGAACTTCATCCTCCTGCCTGTTTTCTCAATATCTTGCAAATGTGGACTCAGAGCTATACCATTTCAAGAATCACTCCATTTTTATTCATACATATATGTCTATAGTCTCCCATTAGTGCTTATAGCACAAGTAACATAAACATAAAAGTTTGTGTCATAGTATCTTCTTGTGCCTCCTGTTCTAAGATAGTCTACCCTTTTCATTTATCCAGTTATGCAGAAATCCTAAGCCTGAAACTGGGAAAATAGGTTATTGAATCAGATGAGCCTTAAGCTCAAGCAACAGGGACTTGAGAAGGCAGCTGTTGCTCTATCCCTTTTACCCTGTTCCTGGGTTCCTAAAATTTATATAAAGTACATACTGTTCATCTGGGAATCTTTTCCTCTTCTGGTGAGACTCTTTTGTTGGTGAACTCGATAAACCTAGTTGGTCCAAATTTTGTTTCTTGACAAGTATGCTGCTTCTAATACAGATATAAATGATCTCCTTAAACTGTGACACTCAGAAATGTACACAACAGTAGTTATGCTTTTACATGGAGAAATGGATCCATTTTCTCCATACATCTACCCTTTGGGCCTCTTCTTCCTTTCGATTGGAGAGGGAAGACAATGAAGAGCTCCTCCTAGATTAATTTTTTAAGGAGGGGATCCAGGGCAAACCATTTCTCACCTGCCTCCTCACTATTATTTCCAGAAACTCATGTCCTTCCAAGATCATATCAACACTGAAACTCACATCCTCAGAATTACCTGTCCTTAACCCTCCCTCTGATCAGAAATGATGGAGGGTAGATATGAGAGTTTCTTCCAAATCCTTGATTAAAAATTCATCCATCATAAATACCTTATCAATTCTCACCTAGTTTCAAGACTTTATCATGTCCCTCCTGTGGGTATCCTCTTGCCCCTTTCATCCACTACCTTTTAGATTCTTTTTTGTTGTTGTTCCCTTCATTCTTGTGAGTTCCTCAAGGGCAGGCATTGTCTTTTTCCCTTTTTTACATCCCCAGCATTTAGTATGCTGTTTAACACATAGTAGTCATTTAATATATGTTTATTGATTGATTGATCCATGGTATCTAAAAAAGTTCTTATTTTAATGAATGGAGAGACTATATCCATACAATATCCATATTGTTCAAAAGAGGCTCATAATATTTTATCATATTTTTCTTGATTTTATCAGCAGAAATTAATTTACAAATCAATTGGATTAATACCCTAATCAATGTGATAAGCTAGATCAGTCTGGATATGTTTAGTTTGAGGAAGGGAATGGCATTGTCTTGTCCCTAGACAATCTCCACTCCTTAGTACACTATTTTTCCACTCTCTCAAATAATTTCCATCCAATCTGATCCATTTTATCACATTATTTATACAATGGTGCAGTCTCCATGCTATTTTTCTTGGGTCCACCCATAGATCTTGGAAAATAAATGAATGAACGAACAAATAAACAACTTAGTCCTATAATAAAATACCGAACATACAAATTGGCCCAATATCAAGCAATAGTTGAGAACTCTGCTCACAGACAATGATTTTGCAGCAGAGAGACAATATGATGCAGGACAACATGTTCTGGGCTTGGGGAGGGAAAAACCTATTTTGAATTCTACCTCCAGTACTCCAATTCAACTAAGTATTAAGTTGAACTAAGCTGAGCCTTAGTTTTCTCTCCTTTAAAATGGGGATAATGATACCAATAAATATGCTTTTCACAGGGGTGCTCTGGGTATTGAATGAGTTAATGTGTGCAAATTTATTCTCAAACTTTGAAATCTTATACCAATGTCAGCTTTTATTAGTAATGCCATAGAGATTCATTAAAATTTTTATATCAGCTCAATTCTTTCCTCAGTGGAATCCACTCCTGTTTCATTTGACATCTTGCCCCTGAAAAGCCATTCTTTGGTTTTCCCCTGAAGGGTTTATAAAACAACTTGTTCTCAAAAGTACAGGAGTTTCATTAAAGTAAAAATAGAGGAAATGATCAATGGAAATGCTCTGAAATTGCTTATCATTTGGCAGCCTATTGTACCTGACAGATAAGAATCACATTCACCATAGCTAAAGCTGTCTGACAGATTGGACTAATGAAATCAGGATTGTATGAAGGGTCTTCTTAAGAGCTCTCTGCTGTCATCAGAAAGATTTATAGCACATGGCTTTGTATTACCAATAAAAGGCTCATAACTGGGGAAGGATTCATAGCAGAGTGGAAAGATTAAACTTCTATTAAAAATCAAACTTTTGATTACTCTTAGGCAGAAGAGAAAATGAGACTCATCATTAGAAAGGTAATGTAGAGTGGTAGAAAGTGCATTGAAAAAAGAAAAAGATGATACCCATGTTCAAATACTTCTTCAAACAATAATCAGCCAGTTAATAAACATTTATTAAGTTTCTACTATATTCCAGATTCTGTCATAGGATCTTAGGATGCACTCTAACTTGCAATGTGATCATGGACTAATCATTCCCACTTTTGAACATTAATTTCCTCATTTATTAAATGGGGATAATAATAGCACTTTTAGAACATATCTCAAAGGTGATCATGAATACAACCTGCCCTATAGATATCAGCTACACTTATTTTTGAAAATAATTTGAGGTAAGCCCTCTTCATTCGTGAATGAGATTTCTAGGTAAAGTTATGTACCTTTTCCACACATAAAGTAAAATGAGAAACTTGGGCAAACAATCAAGTAATGCAAAATGTCCCTTTAAATAGCCAAGGAAACAGTATTTTTAATTTCCTGATATTTACCTCATATCCACTCTTACTTTTCCATAAGGAGAACAGTCAAATTAAGTGATGTGTAATGGATCAAAGAGAAATTCCATAGAAAGAATACTCAAACTCAGAGAGATTTTAGAAATAAAATATTTTCTGTCTAGTTCTGGTCAACTGAATAAAAACAAAATGGAGCTCGAGAAGATTCAGAAAATTAAGGCAACCAGAATTAAGAGGATTTATAACTTCTTCCAGTTTTGAAATTATTCTATTTTTTATCCAGTACTAAATAGTTTTGATGATCGCTGCTTTATAATATAGTTTTAGATCTGGTACAGCTAGACCACCTTCATTTGCATGTTTCATTAATTCCTTTGAAATTCTTTATTTCTTCCAGATGAATTTTGTTATTGTTTTTTCTAATTTTGTAAAAATAATTTCTTGGGAGTTTGATATGACACTGAATAAGTAGATTCATTTAGGTAGTATTGTCATTTTTATTATATTAGTTCAGTCTACCCATGAGTACTTGATATTTTTCCAACTGATTAAATCTGACTTTCTTTGTGTAGAAAGCATTTTATAATTGTGTTCATGTAGTTCCTGACTTTGCCTTGGCAGGTAGACTCCCAATATTTTATATTATCTGCAGTTATTTTAAATGGAATTTCTTTTTGTATTTCTTGCTGCTGGACTTTATTCATACATAATATATATAAAAATGCTGATGATTTATGTGGATTTATTTTTCATCCTGTAACTTGGCTAAAGTTGTGAATTGTTTCTACTTAGTTTTTTAGTTGATTTTCTAGGATTCTCTAAGTATTTATCACTGGAAAAAGTGATAATTTGATTTCCCCATTACCTACTCTAATTCTTTTAATCTATTTATATTTTTCTTCTTTTGCTAAACTAACATTTCTAATATAATATTGAATAGTTATGGTGATAGTGAGCAACCTTTTTTCATCCCTAATCTTATTGGGAATGGTTTTAGTTTGTTCCCATTATTCTTATGCTAATATTTTTTATAGGAATGGATGTTGGATTTTATCAAATACTTTTTCTGTATCTATTGAGGTAATCATAGGATTTTTATTAGTTTGGTTATTGACACAGTAAATTATACTAATAGTTTTCCTAATGTAGGACCAGCCCTGCATTCCTAATTGGAAAAGATGATGATGAATGATGGAGAAGATGTAGAAATTTGGGATACAAATGCCGGTGGAGCACTGCTGTTGGTGGAGTTGTGAATGGATCCAACCATTCTGGAGAGCAATTTGGAACTATATCTAAAGGACTATAATACTGTGCATACTCTTTGATTCAGCAGTATCTCTGCTAGGTTAATATCCCCAAGAAATCATAAAAGAGGGAAAAGGACTCACCTGTGCAAAAATGTAGCTCTTTTTCTAGTGGCAAAGAACTGCCCATCAGTTGGGCAATGGCTGAATAAGTTATAGTACATCAATGTAATGGAATATTATTATTCTATTAAAAAATAACGAGCAGGCTGATTTCAGAAAAGCCTGGAAAGATTTACATAAATTGATGCTGAGTGAATTGAGCAGAACCAAGAAAACATTGTACACAGTAACAATAAGATAATAAGATTATGAGATGATCAACTATGAGGGACTTTACTCTTTTCAATAATGAGGCATTTCAAGGCAATTCTAATAGACTGGAGGTTGAAAATGCTATCTATTTCAAGAGAGATAATTAAGGAGACCGAATATGTATTGAAGCATACTATTTCCACCTTGTTTATTTGTTTGTTTTCTTTTTTTCTCATGGATTTTCCCCTTTGCTATGATTTTTCTTATATGACATGACAAATATAGAAATATGTTTCAAAAGATTGCCCATAAATAATTAACTAAAAATACTGATGGTAGCTGTTGTTCAGTTGTCAAGTCATGTCTGACTTTTTATGACACCATGTACCAAAGCATGCCAATTCTGTCCATGTGCTTTTCTTAGCAAAGATACTGGAATGGTCTGCTATTTCTCCCCTCCAATTTGTTGATAGCATTTTTTTAAATTTAATTTTATTTAATAATAACTTTGTATTGACAGAATCCATGCCAGGATAATTTTTACACAACATTATCCCTTGCAATGTTGATAGCATTTTGATGTATAATGCGTGTATCACGTGATATCACATGGATAGATGCCCATTTTTGGAGCTAGAATAATCTGGATATGAGGTTCAGCACTGGGAAATACTGGCTTTGTGAACATTGGGAAATCACTTAATTTTTATTTTATTCTTTATTCTCTAGGAGAAAGATGTCAAACACCAAATGTGGGAGGCATTTGGCTCTCCTTAGTGGCACCTGAACCATATTAAAATAGAATTATTATCTAATTTCAATATGTTGATTTAGTAAGAAAAGTACATATATAAACATACTGTTTTCTAAGTCACTATATGGCCTATTGTGATTTTTATATATAGTTTAGTGACCCCTCTTTTTATGTGAATTTATCAGCACTACTTTTTAAAAAATTTTATTTTATTTGAAAAAACAGAATAAGAAAAACAGAAAAGGAATACAAAACAAAATAAAGCAAAACAAAAAAGAACATTGTTATGTTCCCTGCAGGACACCAGAAAAAATTCAAAATATATAACAGCAAATTACCCGATCAAGAAAGCATATTTATTAGTAGAAGAAATTATATTTGTGAATGTCCATTTTTTTCTTTACTTCCTTATGAATTGTTCTTTAGTTCTCTGCTGTATACCTTATTTATTTTATTCTTTCCCCTCCTGTTTTCCTCCCACTACTTCCAAGCAAACTAGTTAAGAAAATATATATTTATATATGCATATGTCTTTCCCATCTTGCTGGCTCTTAGTTTAAATTCTGCTCCATAACTTGCCTTGCTATTACTTAACCTCCCCCCACCCAAGGACTCCTCCTTTGTCTTCTTCTCACATTGAAGCTTTCCATCTGCCCAAACCTTCCTCCTTATTTTTTAATATATCTTGGAGGGTAGATGTGGGTAGGTTTTCAGAATTACGAGTCATTTCCCTCTCTCTAATGCTTCTATGTCTATTTTCCCCTTGCATTTCATTTGCATAACATGATTACTATTTTTATCTTAATTACTATTTTTATCTTAATCTTTCTTTGGGGCTACCCTATAGTTGATATGAATCCCAAACATATAGTATACATTTCCCATGTTTAAAAAACCCCACAATTTGTCCATGTTTAAACAGTTTGTCCATATTGAGTTCTTTAAAATTAATCTTTAATATTGGCTCTTATATGTAAAATTTTCTGTTTAGTTTGAGTTTGGTTGAAAGTCCTGAAAAATAAAAGTTTGTTGAATATACATTTTTTCCATTCAAAAATTATACATAAATTTGTTGGATATAATATTTTTGGTCACAGGCCTAATTCTTTTGGTTGTTGATAGTTATGATTCCAGGACCTGCGGTCTTTTATTATAGCTGCTAAGTGTTGTATGATTCTAATTGTAGTTCCAACATATTTGAATTGTTTTTTCCTTGTTTCTTGCAAAATTTTCTCTTTGATAAGGGGTTTTTGAAATTTGGCAATAATATTCCTGTGTGTTTTCCATAAAGGATCTCTTTGAGATGATGATAGGTAGATTTTTTTTTCTATTTATGCTTTACCCTTATGTTTTTATCACTTCAGGACAATTTTCTTGGATTTTTTGTTGCATTAATATGTCAAGCTTCTCTTTTTGGTCATAACTTTCTGGCCATCTAGTTATTCTTATATTTTCTCTTCCTGATCTATTTTTCAGGTCTTTTTTTTTCTTATGTTTCACATTCTGTTCTATTTTCTCATTCTTTATAATCTGTCTTGCTATTTCTTGATCTCTCATATCTTCACTGGCTTCCTCATGTCCAATTCTAATTTTCAAAGAATTATTTTCATCATTGAGACTCTGTACTTCTCTTTTTAATTAGTTACCTTTCCCGCCCCCCCCCCTCCCCCATGAACTTCTTGTTTTTCTTGGATGGCATTTTTATTTATTTATTTTTATTTTCCCTCAATGTCTCCCATTTGATTTTTAAATACTTTTTTGAGTTCCCCTAATTCTTTCTAGGCAGGGAGCCATTTCACATTACTTTTTGGGGAAGAAGCTATTTTTAGTAAAGTGTCTTCCTCTGAAGATGAAACTGGGTCTTCCCTATTTACATAGTATGTTTCTATGATGGCATTCTTTCTTTTTTTGTTGGTTCATTTTAAAAATAAGAGTTATTAGTGTAAGTATCTCTAATTGTGGGGTGGGAAGATGGTGCTTCAAGTTTCCCTTCAGTTCTTCCCTCTGACCTGGAATCCCAAACCAAGAACTTCCCCTTCCTGCAAGTGCCCACAGCCAGCATTGTCCCTGCCCCACTGCCTCTGCACTCACTAGATGCTAGTTCCTTCTCACCCAGGGCCTCATCTCAAGCAGCACAACTGAGCTTGGAATTCCTGATCAGCCAAGGTTCCCTCAGTCTTCCTGGACTCAAACCCAGATTGAACAAATAGTCTGGAAGATGAATGTCTCTATAGTTCCTGATGAGGCTTCAGCCACACCCAGCTAACCCTAATGCTCCCCACTTGATGATTCTGTGGAACTAACCTGGAGGCCTTTGCAAGTGCCTTAACACAGGTTAATCCTGTCTGGCGTCTTTCTTCAGATCTTGTTGGGTTGTACCATGGCGACCCCTGTTCTGCTCCAAGTCTTCTTGAATTTTCTCCAGTTTATGTTCACCTTTTGTTTCACAAAAGAAAGATTTGTTCTTTTTTGTGAGGGAAATTTGGAGAACCTGATTTACCAATTTACTTCCACATCTTCGCAGAATCCTCCCAGGACTACTTTAAAGATTAGACAGCTATCTATGACTGTAACCACAGTCAGGATGCTGATCAACTTTAAAAGAAATTCCCTATACAAAGGAAATCACAGGTAATATTTCCTATCCATAGTCCCTATTGTGTATTAGAAATATTTGCAGTTGTATCTAATTCTTACATTAAACTGTGAGCTCTGGAAAGGCAAAGGGAAGATGAGTTTATCTAAACTTTGAATATCCTCCCAGGTCTGGACACAGCACTTTACTCACTCATTAGGAGCTTGATAAATATTTGTTCAATTGACTTTCCTAGTGGAACTCAAGACTATAATGACATTTGTTCCTGATCACTTTGGATGCTTATATTTGAACTGATCTAACATTTAAAAAAGGAAGGTAGTTTTTACATTAAGCCTGTCTTAAAACTTGTGTCCAGTTTTGGATTGATTCAGCCTTTTAAGCATGAGATCAAATGTAAATGGGATATGTGTGTTGTCTTAAAATATTTGAGAACTGTCATTTTCCTCAATATGAGAAATACCAAAGTTTACCATGTGATTTTCAGAGTGGTCCACTGCTTCCTGACCAGAACAGGTATCTCTGGTCATGATACAGCCATTGATTAACTTCTATGAGATTTCACTCCATTTTATTCTCAACTTTTAGATCCTGATCCTCTCTTATTAACTTTGTGTTATAAACATGTTGTTCAAAGGCCGGGTCCACATCAATGATGCTGACAAACTACACTATCTATCATGTCTGAGATAATGAGGTTACTGGGTAGGGATACTGAAATTAAACCCCAGATTTTTATGTTTATTTATAGAAAATATTGTTGGATGGCATTTTGAGATAGGATCATTTATAATTGTGGCAATTTTCCATTCCCTGTTTGCTGTGTGAGGAGATTGCTGTGATGTTCTCGTTTGTGCTAATGAATTAAAATCATACGAAGGAACTAAATCAATGGGGAAATGCTTAGGCTCATGACAGCAAATCAGTCCTGTTTTTCCAACATAATTTTCTTTCTTTCTCCCCAAGGTCATGAACACTGGGGTGGGGAGGGGAGGGAAACGGTGCCTTTGAGACAAAATGTTTTCCAAATTCAATTCTATAATAATATTAATGATAAGGATGACAATGATGTTTAGTTGTTTTCAGTTGTGCCTAACTCTTCTTAATTCCACTTAGGGTTTTCTTGGCAAAGTTACTGGAGTGGTTTGCCATTTCCTTTTCTAGATCATTTTATTGATGAGAAACTGAGGCAAACAAGATTGAGTGGCTTGCCCAGGATCATACAGCTAATAATTGTCACAGGTTGAATTTAAACTTGAGAAGATGAATCTTCCTGATTCTAGGCTTAAATTTTTACATTGGCTTCTAGTTTACAAAATGTTTTCCTTTACAAACAACTGGTGAGAGAGAAATAGAGTAATACATTTCTACATTTTAAAAAATGTTTTTCTTATAACAAAACCATGAGATGATCAAGACAAGGTGAATTATTTCGACTTTTCATGTTAGGAAACTGAGAGTTGAAAGACTTGAACATGATCACGTGGTCAGTAAAGGGTAAAAATGTCACTTGAATTTGAGTCTCTTAACTTTAGTCTTTCAACTGTTCCTTATGAATTCCAATGGTGATTTAATACTCCAAGGATTTGAAATTCTAAAATATTGGCCATTCCTTTTACCGAGGTAGGTTACAGCTCCTCTGTAGGAGGTGGTAAATTACCATTCAGATATTAATTGAATCCCAAATGCTTCACACTGTGGCTGAATAGGTAGTAAGAATCTCTGAAGGCAATGAGATTGCACATTTAGATGGTATCAGTGAGCATATATTCAAAGACTTTTAAACATTAGCTATGGCCTAGCAGTTGGAAAAGCAAAGTTAGGATTAAAGAACAGTTGGGTTTAAACCCTATATCATCCTGAACAAGTCACTTATCCTCTCTCCGACTCAATTTATTCATCTAAACTATATGATGAAGTCCAACTTCACAGCCTCTTTCATTATAGTTTTAAACTCATCATTCTATGAACTGCCAAATTTTTTTATTCTCTTTGCAAAACTGTTAAGAACTATCACCATGAGAAGTGATGGAATGTCTACAGTCAGTATTGAATTGTATGCCAAATGTACAAAGATCTATGCATTTAAAATAATATACTTAGAACCTAGAAAATGTATTCAGTTTTTATATTAGATAACAGGTTAAGGTATCATTTCAATTCAGTTCAACAATCATAATTAAAGAAGTTAAAATTTATATATTATTTTAAACTTGAGGAAAGTTTTAATAAATATTCTCATCAATTCTTATAATAACCTTAGGAGGTAAGTGCTATTGTTATCTCTATTGTACAAGTGAGGTGAAGGAGAAAGAGGTCAAATGACTTTCCCAGTGTTACTAAGTTGGTGTCCAAGGCTATATTTGAATTAAAGTCTTCCTTACTTCAGGTCTAGTATTCTACTAAGTGTCCTAGTTGCCTATTCATTAGTTTGGGAATAAAATTGCCTAAGGCTAAGAGAAAATATGTCTCAGGATTGAGCTATGACTGGATATAAGTGAAAAAAATGGGAAAGGAATTCAAAAGTGGATTATAATACTTGGTTAATTAGTTATTAAGGTTCAAGACTGAGCAGGGAGGGAATGTAGACTAGGGGAACAGGGAAAGATGGAGATCTTGGAGTAGTCATGAAAAACAAAAAAAAAAGGTTTTAGAAGAGTTGGTGAAAGGAAGAGATGGGAGACCAGAAGATTCTTTTCAGAGAATGGAATTTAAAGAATCAGGTTTGCAGAAGCAGAATAATTTGGTGTGATATTTAAGAACATCCCTGTGGATAGGTAGAATGGAATGTCCATATAAATCTTAGAAATTAAGGAATTTCATAACTTGAATCATCAAAGACAGTTAGGTCAATGAGTTTTCTTATTATTTCTTTATTGATTTTGAACATCAATTACCAATTAACCCATTTTTATTCTTTCCTTTCCAGTCCAAAAGTCTTTCTGACAGAGAAAATAGAAACATAATAAGAAATGGAAAGATCTGTTTCTCTCTGACATTACTTATTATCCTATAATTTGGGAACATAATTGGGAGATGATATGAAAATTGAAGTTAAATTGAACTGGATGTTGAAGTCTTGGGGATTGGAGAGTTTCATGACTTGAATTTATCAAAGGAAGATACATCAATGAATTGTCTTACTACTTCTTTGCTTATCTTGAACATCAATCCCCTATTAGCTGTTTTGGGTCTTTCATTTCCAGTTCAGAGGTCTTTGTGGCAGAGAAAATAGAAGCAAAATAAGAAATGAGAAGCCATGCTTCCTCTGTCATTATTATCTTACACTTCAATCCCAAAAGAAATTTGATACCTTCTCCAATTTTATTGTGCTCAATTTCTTAATCAGCCTCTTCTCATTCTGAGCACTAGAATAGCTAAAACTATTTAGCTATTAGAATAGCTAAAATGGTGTCATAATTTCCTACTGACTTTTTTCTACTTTTCCATGTCTCCTGCTTCTTTCCATATTTTTCCTAAAATATGCATTGGTTGATGAGTTCTCTGCCTTCATGCCAGTTTGTTCCCATTTTTATTCATCCTAAGAATGTTTAACTTTGTTCAGAATTTTATTCTTGAGAGTTTTCAACAATCAATTAATCCATTAATATACACTTGGTGAGTGACTTCAATGTGCCAGAGATTGAATTAGATAATTGAGAAAGAGAAAGACAAAAATAAAACAATTCTTACCCTCAAGGCACCAGATAAATATTTAACATAGTTATGTATCAAATGAATGTAAGATGTTTTGTTTTTGTTTGGGTAATAGAGCACTAAAAGGTAGTGTGTCTTGTCCAGCGAGACTCAGTTATTCGTGGGGGTTCGAGGAGGATCCAGCCTGAGGAGAAACGGGCAAGAAAGAGGAGGGAGACCAAGCTGATTGTTGCCAAGGTCTCAGTTTATTGCTCTCAGGGTACAACTTATATAGCAAAAGCATGGGAAAGAGAAATAGGGTAAGGTCTGGGAAAAGAACATGGGCTATAGCTGGTCCAGTGAGCAGGAACATAGTGTGGTGACAACTCAAGATTGATTCTCAAGACCGTTTTGCCTGGTTGCAGTTCTCAGGATTGTTTGACCACTTGTGCAATTCTATTGCAGCAAGGGGTGGGGAAAAGGCACCTGGGCTGGGGCCATGAGAAAGGCACCTGGGCGGGGGCCTTCGGCTTCCAACAGTAGTGAGGTTGAAAAAGACTTTATGTAAAAAATGACATAAGAACTGATTCTTAAAAGAAATTTCTGATTCTATGAGATAGAAGTTATTAAGAAGTACATTTTAGGCATGGGGAATAGATATTGCAAAGGAATGAAGGTGGACGATGAAGAGCCTAGCTTGAGGATATAGTAAAACAAACAAACAAATAAAAAGCATAGATCTTAGAATGCATAGAGTACTATGTAATAATCCTGAAAAAGTTGGCTTAGACCAAGTTGAAAAGGGCATTGAATGCAAAGAAGTTTACATGTTATTCTAAAAATAATAGGATGCTACTAGAATTTATTGAGTAATGAATTACAGAATTACACTTTAAGAAAAATGGGTTGACAGGTATGTGAAAGATGAATAAAAAAAAAGAAACTTGATTCTAGAAGACCAATTAGAAGGGAGATAGAAAGACAGGAATAAGAGTCATACAGAATGAAAGGGAATGAATGGTTTGCTATATTCACCAGTATATGGATACATATAAATTGATAAAGTGAAGTGAGCAAAACCAGAACAACATTGTACACAATAACAACATTGATGATATACTGTGAATGACTTAGCTATTCTCAGACATACAGTGATCTAAGACAATTCCAAAGGTCCTATGAAAAAAAAATTATCTACTTCCAGAAAAATGAGTGATATATTATGAATGCAGATCAAAGCATACTTTTTCAAAATTTCTCTATTTTTCTTCTTTTTTGTCTGATTTCTTTTGCAACATGGTTATCATGGAATTATGCCATACAGGACTGCACATGTGTAATCTATATCAAATTGCTTGTTTTCTCAATGATGGGAGAGAGAATGAAGGGAGGGAGAGAATTTTATTATTCAAAATGCCCAAATTGTTTTTTTTTACATGTAATTGAGAAAAAATAAAAATTAAAATAAATTTTAAAAGAAGCATAAAAAAAAAGCCTGCATGATTCAGAACTATAATGAAGCCGGGCTAAACTAAGATGGGGTAGAGCAGAGATATATCCATCTGAGCTCCTCTGAGCTTCTCTAAAATCAACAGCCGATTTTCTCTGAACAGGTTTTAGAGTGACAGGACCCACAATATTTGGAGTACAAAACATTTCCAGAAGAAGATATTGTAGAAGAACTTTAAAAAAGGTCTGTCTCAATCAGACAGAGGGAGAGGCTGCCAAGTCCAGGACTTGTGCAGGGAGTCCAGGGCAGGGAGCTGGAGTGAGGAAGCAAGGTGTAACAGTGCCTGGGTACCAGGGAATCTACTGCAAGGCTCTTAGGCTATTCTGTCCTGGTTACAAGCAGTAGTTCAGCAAATTTGCTGTGAGACAACCAAAGCATATATAAAAGGCACATCGTGAACCCTTGAATCCCAGAATGTGGGACTAGGCTATGTTTACCCAGCATAGAAATCAGTTAGCAACACCAGCCCCAGGACATACTAAAACAGCTGTCATGTCTTTGCCTTAAGGGCAGACTTCAACCTTTTAAAAAAAATAAGCAAAAATAGCAAAAAGAACTGTGTCTCTAAACAGCTTTTATGGAGAAAGAGAAGAATAGACCTCACACTCTGAGGAACTAAAGGCAAATCAGCTTCAGATGACGCCCCAAAGTGTGATGTGAGTTGGTCCCCATTTCACAAGTCTTTCTTGGAAGAATTCAAAAAGAATCTTATGGAAGAATTAGGAGAAAAGTGGGGAAAGGAAACGAGATTTCTATGAAAAGATATGGAAAAGGAAAATCAGAAATTATCTGAAGAAAACTCCTTAAAAATAAATTTGATGAAATGGAAAAGGTTAATAACTCCTTATAAAATAGATTTAGTGAAATGAAAAAAGCATATAGCTCCTTACAGAATAGATAAGAAAAAAGAAACCAATTCTTTGGAAAACAATTTGTGAAATGGAAAAAAAACGCAATGAACAAAATATTTCAATTGGCTAAATGCAAAAGGAAATAAAAATACTAACTGAAGAAAACAATTCACTAAAAATTAGAAGTGAACTAATGGAAATGAATGACTCAATGAGACTTCAAGAATCAGTCAAACAAAACTAAAAAAAAAGAGGAAAATTAGAAGAAAATGTAAAATACCTCATTGAAAAAAAAACTGACCTGGAAAATAGATCTAGGATAGATAGTCTAAGAATTATCATACTTCCTGAAAGCTATGATTAAAAAAAAAGAGCCAGGAAATTAAGGAAAACTGTCCAGAGACCCTAGAACCAGAGGGTAAAATAGTCATTGAAAGAATTCACTGGTCACCTCATGAAAGAGACCCCAAAATGAAAACTCCAAGGAATATCATAGCTAAATTTCCAAATTGTAATGAAATAAGGCTTCCAGAAGGTAGATTACTAGCAACTAGCTTTCTATCACAGAAAAGATAATTAGAATATTCTATAAAGGTGATATCTTCTTCAGTAAACAGCTACTTTCTGACTTTTTGTGACTTTCTAAAAAACCTCTGAAACACCCTACATACAAAAACAGAAATAATAGAAATGGACTTTCATAGCATGGAGTCTGGCCATAAAAGGTAGATTAGAGATTAAAAAGTCATGGGGATATAAGGCTTTGTGCTGGAAATGTAATTAGAAACAATTTACTCTAAATTTTTTTACTTTTTCAAGAATTAGATCCATAGAGGTTATAAAAATAATGGTTACTTACAGAAATTCATATAAGCTATTAGACTTTCCTTAAGTTTAGATTTGAGAATATTATCGCTAACAAATATTTACTTTGTCCTAAATTGACAAAAGCCAACTTCTTAAAGTTTGGTCATAGTGAAATCTTGAGATTTGAAGAAAAAGCAAACATTTATTAAGTTTCTAATATGTAGAAAGTACAACCCTAGTTGTGAGAGAATTGCAGATTAAAAAAGACCCATTCCCTGTCTTCATGTTATATGTGTAGTACAATCTATTAAATACAATTTAGATATAGTAGTATAGTACAGTAGATATAATATAAATATAGTTATATAGTCTAGAAGATATAATATAGATATAGTAGTAGAGTCTAGTAGATACAATATAGATATAGTAATATAGTTTAGTAGATTCAGCAACTTAAAGCTATCCTAAAGTTATCTAAATTACTGGGAAAATATTGTTTTTAATAGTATGTACTGACGAGTGAAAGGCTTAAGTCCGTGTATTCTTTCTTATTCTCAACATGAGATTAGCCCATCTATTTTCCCAATCCTATATGTTCTTCTTCAGGTCTTTTGTACTACTTGTGATAAAAAAAATTACTATTGTTAGTGAGCATGAATAGACTTGAAGAATAGCAAATAGGACACAGCCTAGCAAATGTCAACAAGGAAATGTATAGTTTGAAAAAATGTGCATGGGTCATAAGTCAGAGCAGCTAAAATGAATCTTTAGACCCAATCTTGTCAAAATTTTCCTTTTCATAGATGAAATTCAGAGACACAGAGAAATGACAGAACCTGCTAAGGGTCACAGATCCATTAAGAGTTTGATGTACCTTGAACTACAATGTCCTTGACTTCATAACCAACCAGTTAAAATAAAGCAGTTATCATTATGAAATCAAGAGATTTGGAGAAATGTTCCGAGCTCACTGAGTCAACTCTCTTGGAAAGTGACATGGTATATGTGAGGATTTTCCCCTAAATATATCCTTCCAACAAGCAAGACATTTCTTATAACAAAGATTTAAAAAAAAAAAAAGGATATGGAAGCATTTCAGCAAAACAATCAACTTATCAACAATGCTTAACTGGATGTGTGTTCTATATCCAAAAACTTTTTTCTTTGTAACAAAAGAAGGGATGGATTTCTTCATCTTTCTTCATGACCAAACTCACTTAATGTGATTATAAAATGTATTTTTTATTTTAATGGACTTTCCTTAACTATGTTATAAGTCAATGTATATCTAGTTTTCCTGACTTCGTTTACATCTACTATAAAACAGTTCATACAATCCTTCCCATGTTTCTCTGAATTCTTCATATTGTTTTTTTTTAACAAAATAGCAAAACTGCCTTATATTTATTTATCTGTGATTTGCTTTGACATCCTGTCACTGATGGATTTTGTTTTTAATTACCTATGACCACAGAAAGTAATGGGGGAGTCTTGTGAAAAGCGAAGAAGAATCAGACCTGTTTTTATAACTAAATTGGAAACCATCTGAGACTTTGAGGGGCTATAGAATTGAGCAGCAAAAACTGATCATAATTTTCGCTCTGCTACTTACTAACCTATGTGACCTTAGACAAGTCAGTTAACTTCTTTGAGTTTCACTTCTGTGTATCCTGATGATGCAATCTCTAAGACACACATATGTATTTTACACATATTTATATAATCCACAGTGCATTTTTCACACATATATTTGTATGTGGACACATACATATGTCTGTATGTATGTTTATGTATATATTCAATATGCATATATATATATAATGAAATATTGGTGGGGAAATAAAATAGTCTCTAAATGTCCTTTAAGATCTAAACTATGGGAAGTATTGATGGGTTGGGAGAGGTTAATACTGCTCTTATTTAGGTGTTATGATCTCTATACAATCATGTATCTTTTCAATAGAAATCTTTGGTTGTCTTCTTGGAAAGAGTGTTAGAATATATCTGACTGAGACTGGATTTAAAAAAAAAATAGATGCTTCCTTTTCCTGTTAGATGGAATAAAGTCATAAATTCAGTGACATCTTGGAAAGAATGGTTTACTCATATGGATGGCAGATGGGGCTGTCATGTCTCTTAAAATATCATCAGCATTGCCAGGAAGAGATCTAAGTTTGGGACATAAGCTTAGTCCCTTGAGTCTGGCAAGCTATATCTTTCAGCCTCCTTAAATGAGTCCTTCCAGCTATAATGGGCCTGCAGTTGCTAGAATTTTTGGATGGTTCCCCATGTGGCACCTGGCTCTGGGTAGAATTGTTTGTACTAATGCATTTAAATTTAGATCGAAGCTTCATATATTCCTTACTACTCTGGACATCCTTGCTTCTCCAAGTCTGAATTTAAAATGTTTGTATCTTACAATGCAGTGCTGTAGATTGTAGATGTTATATGTTCAATATATACAATGTTATTATGATACATTAGTACAACTGAACATGAGAGAACTGTCTCCTGTGCCAGGACACAAATCTTTAAGATTTTTAGTTAATTTAAGTTAGTTAAACAAGCATTTATTGTCAGGCATTCTAAATGACACAATGGTTTGAGTCTTATATTGGGTCAGAAATAATTGAGTTCAAATCTTTGGTTTAATGCATATTAGCTTCATTACTTTGGGCAAACAATTTAACTTCAATTCTTCATCTATAAAATAATATCATGCACTTTACATGGTTGTGAGGAGAGATGCATGTTTTATCTCATGGTGTCTTTTCTTTATTGATTCTCTCCAATTTAGCCTATCATATATATAGTAATTTCCAAGTCATCTCCCCCTTTAGATTGCAGGGAATCTTTCCTTGTACCCCTACTATTTAACATAAACTAGAAGAAGACTAGCTAGTGTTATTAAACATCTATTATATTACAAGTACTCTGATAAGTATTGAGGATAAAGGGAGGAAAAATAAACCTGTCCCTATCCTCAAAGGATTTAAATTTCACTTTGTGAAACAACTAAATAAATACAAAATAAATGCAAAGAATTGTTTGTTTGTTTTAGGGGAAAGGGGAATGAAATACTAAAAATTGGGGAAGGTCTCAGAGGGGGCAGAACTTGAACTAAGCCTTGAAGAAAATTCAAAGCTTCAAGAGACCCATATTTAAGTGGTAAAGCCAAAGGGTAAGAAAAGAAAGAATTTACTTCTTTCTTTGAGAGGAACCTAATTTGAGATATTGTGAATCAATGATAATGTATCTAACTCCTAAGAACTTGTCTTTCTATTGAAGATTTTTCAAATGCATTTTGTTGTTATAGTCCAGTCATTTTTCAGTCATAACTGATTCTTCATGGCCCTACTTGCAAACACACAAGTTTGTTTTTGCTTCTCCTGATCATTTTACAGATGAGGAAACTGAGGCAAACTGGGTTAAGTGACTTTTCCAGAGTCACGGCTAATAAGAATCTGAGACCAAATTCCAAGTCATGAATATTTAGTCCCCTTGACTGGCACTGTACCAGGTAACTGCCCTTCAAAAGCTTACTAAACTTCTGCCAGGAATGCTTTACTCTTTTATTTGTGGGCAAATTAACTAATTGATAGGGATTTATCAAGCACTTGCTATATTTAAGCTCTCTGCTAAATTCTGAAGAATCAAAGATAAAAATGGAATAATTCTATCAGGCAAGGGGCATTGATTCAAAGTCTATATGCTAAGCATTATGCTAAGTCCTTGAGGTACAAAGAAATGATCCTTGTTCCCAAGGACACTACAGTCTAGTAGAGGAAGAAAACATGAATACAACTATGTACAAACAAGATATGGATAGCTTAATTTGGAGATAATCAATAAAGAAAAGGTAATAGCTCTAAGAGAGACTAAGAAAGGCTTCCTGTATAAATGGAGTATGTAGCTGGGATCTGAAGGGACTCCACAGGCAAGCTAACATGTAGAGAACAGGAGAAAGAGAGCATTCCCGGCATGGGAATCAGAAAGGGAAATTTATGGAAATGTAAGATGGAGTTCTATGTGTGAGAAACAGCAAGGGCATTTGTGTCATTGGATTACAAAGTATACGGGTATAAACAGTAAGAAGATTGGAGATATTGGAACAGATCGTTATGAAGAGCTTTGCATATAAAGCAGAAGATTTTCTCTTTGGTCCCGGATATAATAGAAAGGAGAGACAAGGATTTATTAAGTAGAGTGGTGATGTGGTCAAATCAGTGCTTTATGAAGATTATTTTGTCTGACTGCTGAATGGAGGACAGACTAGAATGGGAAGAGACTTGCAACAGAGAGACTAGCTAGCTGGTTTTTGTATTAGTTCAGACAAGAGGTACTTAGAGCCTACATTAGAGTATTGAACTGTTATAGAGAAGGACATATGAAGAGACATTGCTAAGTAGAAACAATAGGGTTTGCAAATGTTATAGGATGTGAGATGTGAGAGACAATGAGAATTTGACCATGGCACCCACCCAGACTGTGAGGCTGGAGGCCTAGGAAAATGGGAGTGCTTGTGGAAATAATAGGAAATTTTGGAAGAGGAGAAGTGTTGGGGAAGTGAGATGATGAATTCAGCTTTAAATATGTTGAGTTTAATATGTCTAAGAGACATCCAGTTCAAGCTATCTAAAAGACAGTTTTGTCATTATTAAGTCATCTGTGTATGACTCTTCAGGTTGAAAACCCCCATTTAGAGTTTTCTTGTCAAAGATACTGAGTGGTTTGCCATTCCCTTCTCCACTAAAAAACCAAAACCAAAAGAGTAAGCAATGAAAAACTTAAGGTTATGGGCAGACAAGTAGATCTGAGAGTCATCTGCATAGGGATGATAATTAAAATCATGGGAATTGTGTTCATCAAGTGAAATAGTATAGAGTGGGAAGGGAAGAGGTCACAGTACAGAGCCCTGGGTGATACCCACAGTTAGGAGGATGGATATCAGCAAATGAAAAAAAAAAGAAATAATTATCAGAAAGATAGAAAAACTGAAGATTAGCACATGTCACAAAAACTTAGAAGAAGAGCAAAATTAAGAATAGAATGACCAAGAACATGAAAGACTGTAGAGAAATAAAGATGAAGAATGAGAAAAAAACCATTAGGTTCAGCAATTAAATTCCTTAGTAGGAACAATTTAAAATACCTTACAGGACTAAACTCTACCAATTGATGTAGCATATTTGTACATACTAGAGATAGATAAAAATTTGTATAAAGTTATATCTGTGTATAAATGTAATTGCAATTGTATGTAATTGTTATTAGCAGTATTTAAATTACACTTGCACAGATCATGTGTAATAAAAATATTTTTTAAATAATCTTGTATCAATTGATGCAATTGATGTACCTTATCCTTCTAGTGTTTAGGTCATTTTGAAGAGGATGGTTCTATTTCAGTTATGATATTAGAAGCCACACTACAAAGTTATGAAAGAAAGTGGAGGCAACAATTTTCAATTGTTTTGAAATTGTTGAACTGTTTACCTTTTGGTAAAGGAGATAGCAGGATGAAGGGTGAAGAGATGGTAACGATGGAAGATTCAAGTGAGGGTATCTTGAAAATGGTGAGGATACAAGAATGTCTTTAGGCACTAAGGAAGTAGTCAATAGGCAGGGAGAGTTTGAAAATGTGTGAGTGATGATAGAAGATGATAGAGATGGAAAATCTGATGAAAAAGATGAGATAGAAGGGCATCACTTTTTCATGTGAAGGAGTTTGGCTTGGATAAAAATGGAAGAGATGAGATGATGGAGGAGACCATTGTAGAAAGCATATGAGAGATGTGAGATGAGGAAAAAAGGAGAAAATGGAGCTCATAGAAAATGACATCATTTTTTTCTTGGAGATAAGGTTTTTACTGAGAGATTATATAAATAGGGAAGCTATGGGAGGTTTGCATAGATGTGGAAAAGCTTCTGTGGTTAAGTGAGATAGTGACTTGATTAAGGATAAGTATGAAAGGATTGATTTACAAGTGGGCAGTCAAGATCCAGTTGAGCTTATGTAATATAAATTGTAATGGTTACCTAAGTGTGTATAAAATAGTTTCTTCACTTCTTTGGGTCTCATCCCTAAAATGAGGGATATGATTACACAACTTCAGAAGACCCTTCCAGCCCTCTGAAATATTTTGAAACTTTATTGATGCTCTGATTATTGTTAGTGGTGTCAAATGAAAAAAAAAAATAACCATTGAACCATACATAAGAATCCTTAAAGGCCACATAATGACTTAGAAAACTATAAATCAACATTGTCTAAGTTTTATCGTACTTTTCTTTATTTTGATGACTATTTCCCAATTTCATTTTAAATCTGGTTCAAGTATATTCAAAACCACCCTGGAATAGTATGGGTAGCAAGATGGGCTGCAGTCCTCATATTTTCCACATCTATATGAGTCCTCATATGTATCTTTAGTGTAAATCCTCCTCACTCTCTGATATTCCCACCTAAATCTCTGGAGTCTTAGCCCCTTCCTTTCATGTTAGTGGAAAGTAGTTTCTTAAGCAAATTTTCCTTTCTTGAGAAAACTCAGGGTGAAAATATGCCTTTAGGGACCTGGAGAATATACTTGGATCATCTAATATTAGCTGTTTCTTAAGTGTAGCACCGTAGACCTTGCAGCTGAGAAAGAATTTAGAAAATGTCATTAAAAATTGAAGATAATACAGGAACTTTTATCATGGATCTGATTGTCACCCCAGTGAATGACTGATTTCTGGGGTAGAAATAATGGAAGCCTTGGTGGGAATCAATCAATCAGTCAGTCATAGATTTCATAAGGGGAAAAGAATGCCAATCATAATTTGACATGTATCCTAGATTTTAGGAAGCTCAATTTAAAAGTATTAAAAAAATAGGTGGGTAGGCCACAATATCTAAAAATTCTATACAGTCAAATCAAGTAAAATGAACAAATAATTTTTCTGTTTACACTGTAAAAAGCACTAGGGATACAATGAAAGGTAAACATACTCTCATAGACCTCTCAATCTAGTGGAAAAATGAAAACAACTATGTACAAACAAGATATAAGCATGACAACTTGAAGATTTGCATTAGTATTAAGGGGAATAGTCAGCCAAAAAGCTCTCAGCAATGATATTGTGAAAGAACAAGAAAAAGCAGTTCTAATAATGAAGAAAAGGAGAATTGTTCAAAAAGGCTGATGTGAATGGATGGGTGAATGATGAATCAATTTAAATTTTCAAAACAGATGGAACAAGGTATAGCAATGGATAAAAGCAAAAACTTGGTATATTCCTGTGTTAATAGTTTCAGGAGTTATTAAAATTCAGGATAAGCTAATTATGATGGTAAAGAAAGCTAAAGGCAATATTATAAATATATATGTATATATATATATATATATATATATATATATATAAAGGAAAAAAGGAGATTCATAGAATGAATAAGATAATTGCTCAATTTGATGTATGAAGATAGTGGATGACAGAAAGAAGGTAAACACAACCAATTGTTATTTTGTTTTTGTTTTTCATGATAAAAGGAATAATATTTGGACTGGGGATAAAACATTACTAATATGAACTGGACATTCAAGCAAAATAAGAAGACAATAAAAGAGTATCTATCTGTCCTGGATGAATGGAAGTCATCCAACCCAGTTGATCTTCAGGCAATGAAAGAGTCATAGTTATAATTGCTGAAGAACTGTCAGAGAAATTTGAAGATAGGAAAGCTAGTATAATATTGTCCAAATCCTAATATACTGATTTTCAAAGAAAGGGGACAATGATGGTTACTAATCCCCACCTGAAAATCATTCCCAAGAGACTGTGTTTAGTCAAGCCAGTGAGAGTCTCTTAATGACAGAAGAGATCAGCAAACAAGAGCCTTCAGTCTTAGATCAATAGGATGTAGTTCAGCAGAGTAGTAGTAGAGCGTCTAGTCTCTGACCAGAAGGCAAATTACCAGCCTTGGAAACTAGACAACACCAAGAGGGACTAGGTTAGCCTATCTCCAGTGTTGTTAGCAAGTCACCAAACATCTGAGGCTCCAGTGCACAAAGCCAAAACTCAAAGTGCCCCAAAGTTTAAAGCTGCACAAGAAATTTGGCACTACTGTCTCCCAAGAGAAAAGCTCTGAAATGTCAAAGGGGTATATGAATTGGTCTCAAGCCAAAAGAACTTTCATCCTTCACAACCCAAGGAAACAAAAAGAGCTTTCTTGGAAGAACTAAGGTGAAAGAAAATTGGGAAAAGAAATGAAAAGTACAAGAGTCAACAGCTTAGAAAAGAAAGGATAAAAATTGACTGAAGAAAACAATTCTTGAAAAACATGTGAACATTCAATCAAAAAGATGTATTTAAAGTGTTCCTATAAGCAATGCCAAATGTGAACAGATTATTGGCTTTACAAATGCCCCAAACAGCAAAAAGGTAATGAAGTCAAATAAACACAGAAACCAAGCAAGGTTCATATAACAAAATAAATTACACTAGGAGGGAAAAAGAAAGTAAAAAAAAAAAAAACAAGAAAGACATCAATATGGTTAACAATAACAACAGAATAATAAAAGAACCATTAAGAGATTTCTGTCTAAAAAGAAAGAAAGGCAAAAGCAGAAATCAAATAAAAGTTATTGTAAAGAACAGGTCTAAAATAGTACAGACAAAATCTCAGTACTCTCCCTACAAGTCAATACTTTTTGCTCTTTGGTTGTGCTATATTACAGAATAGAAAGGAAAATGGAGAAGGATAAGACAGATGGGAATGTGTGTTTTACTCTAATAAAGTACATGGTCAACAATGAAAGGAAACAAAGGAAAGAAAATAATTCCTGTAATCTCTATGGTAGAGAGGAGAATGGGTAAGGTAGAAAAGGATGGAATTAAAGATGAAAGAAGTGGGAAAATATTCTTTCACCATTATGAGGGAATCTGCAGACGAATACTCTCAAAATGGGAAAGAGAGATTCAATCATGGGAAGTATAGACCTTTTATGGTTGTAATATTCAGGAATTTCTTGCTTTGAGATAACACTACTTCTGAGACTACCATGGGTAGTATCTTGCCTTGGAAGAGGGATGATCAAAGCTCCTAGGAAGGGGCAACATAGATCCAAAAAAGTAGGAAGGAATGGACCCATGGAGAAAATTTTATAGAAAACAGAAAAGAAAATTATCAAGGCAAGGTCAAGTGCATTATCAGAGATGTTGAAAGATTCTAATTATCATCTGCAAAAAAAAATGAGACATAACAATAACAACAAAATAAGACAACAGAGGGCAAGCTCTAAAGGCACTAACATAGAGCCTATTTAGAAGGCAATATAATAACTTCAATTTTATGAAAAATAGAGAATAAGAAATAAATAAATATTAAGGATATAGATAAAAGAAAATTACTTGGGATTGATAGTCAAACTCACTGCCAGATGCTATTGCCTTCCCTCTTCTGAAAATAAGAACCTGTAATGTCAAAAAAAAGTCCTTGATACTTCTTCATTTCTTCATATTTTCTTTGTTTTTCTTTGCTTATTATTTCAAAGAAATATTATTTTTTGTAGCAAAAAAATAAACACAAACATATTTTTCCAACACCGTGGGGCATACTCCTCTCTATACTACTTTGGTCTTGGGAAAAAGAGGGCTCACACTGAATGCAGTTTCTAAATTGCATCGATTTCACCAAGTTCATTTCCAATATTGACATGACTTCTGGAAGTAGTTCACTCAGCTACTGCTGGACTTGGTACTGATGATCCTAATTGTTGTACTGGTTGTTTGCATAATTCATAGAGACTACTCTCTATCATTGTGGTGGTTTATCCCCCTGGTATCACAGAGCTCATGAGGTCATAAGTATTTTCAATCTCTAACCCAAAAACATGAAATAAGTAGGAATAACAATGGTAGTGGCAACATTACAGCCATATATCCCTGTGTTATATCTTGGTGGTCTGAGGTCTGAGGCTTACCTTTCTCCCCACCAAGAGCTTAGTGTTCTTTCCCTCACTTGAACATTCCATGCAGAAAAAAGCCAGATCAAACTATTCCAAACTTCTCTCCTCTCTCTCTCTCTCTCTCTCTCTCTCTCTCTCTCTCTCTCTCTCTCTCTGTATCTTTTTCTCTCCATCTCTGTCTCTCTTTCTCTCCATCTCTGTCTCTCTTTCTCTCCATCTCTGTCTCTCTTTCTCTCTCACACACATACAATTATATTTAAATAGTTATAGAGAACTATATTGTATCCATATCTAAATCTATAAATATTATCTATTTATTAATCACAAATATCAGTAAACTACACTGGATCAAATCCAGCTCACCAATTTGTTTTTGCAGGGTTATAAGCTAAGAATATTTTTTTAATTAAAATAAGGTTTAAATTTTAAATTATAAACATTTATCTCAAGAATCATATAAAAAAAGAGGAAAGGTTAGATTTGATCCTTGGGTCATACTTTTTTAACCCCTGACCTATCCACATGCATTATATATTATATTATATTATAATATGTTATGTTATATATGATATGTGTGCATAATGTCTTTCTAAGTATCTTTGCAATCATCATAATAGAATTTCTTAGAAAAAAGTAATATTTCATCATATTTAGTTTCCTTAATTTATTTAGACATTTCCAAATAAATGGAGATGTTTTTCTTTCCCAGTTTTCAACCAGAACAAAATTTTCTTATAAATATTTTGGTTTATATGGGCTCTTTTTTCCTTCTCCTTGACTTTTTTTGGGATATATTCTTAGGAGTATAGTCTCTGAATCAAAGATTATAGACATTCTTTTTACTTTCCTCTTATAGTTCTGAAAGGCTTTCCAGAATGGTTGAACCAGATACATCTAAATACATTAATATGGTCATCTTTCCATAACCTTTTCAACATTGAACAATCTTTGACAAAGAAATATTTTTTTCCTGTTTCCTGGAGCTATCTATGTCTTTTAAAATATATTTTTGATTGGTAAAATTCCCTGAGTATCCATTTAAGTCCCTTCAGACAATGCTCATTTTTAACTTATGGCAAATCTTTTCCTTTGATTTCATTTTTGTTAATGTCTCATCCCTGTTGGTTGGAATAGCCAAGAATATTCAGCTGATAATCATGAGCAAATCTGGGAGGAACTGCTTTATTGGAAAGCATTAAAGAATGTAGATTGCCAATCTTTATCATTAACATGAATGCTCACGACATTGAAATCAATGCCTGTGTTTCCAGGGGCTAGAGATTTACTGGCAGTGGAAACAGTTAAAGAGAGCAAAATGCATATTGAAACCCATTTCCTCATTTTTCAGGCAAATTTTATCTACTCCTGGAGGTGAATTCAATTTTATCCCCTGTTTTTAAAGGAATAGCATATATTTTACATTTTCCATTTAATCCCATCTGACAAACAATTATTGACTAAACATTCATCTACTTTATTCAAAGTACTGCTCTAAAGTCTGCTGATTATCAAAAGGAGAATAAAATCTGTCCCTGTGTTTAAGAAGGTAACAAGTCTACTGAGCAACACTTTCAAATACTTAGATAAGAGGCAAATGTTCTATGAGAATTTTCAAATTTTGCAAATGTTCACTGGACACAGTTATCTGCAAATTAACCTTCTTCCATAGGAATCATCCTTTCTCTACAGTAGCATATATTTCCTAAGGCTTAATGTTTTTCAGATTCCATTAATTTTGAATCTTCCTTTTAAAATGAAATTATTTCTTTTTTACTCCATTTAAGTACCTTATTAAAAATCTATTCAGTAAGGTGAATGGAAATTACTTAGGTGATGAGAAACATACCACATCCTAGGTGTGATTGAGGCTTATTTACTTTATTATTTTAGACTGAGAGAATGGTTTGATAATGATATTGTATTCAGTTGAAAACACTCAGATATTTCACATACATAAATTTCCACAGGAGAAATAGATGAAGATTAAAGTCATAGTAACACATCTAGTTAAAATTTTTGAGGATTCACCTATTTTATATCAGTGAATTTAAATAACTAAAAATTTCCCTTTTGGTGACAAAACCTCTAAATTTCATTATGTTCAGTGACAATCTTTTTTCTAAGTCAGATCATACATTTTGCTGACTTATAGGTAAAGTTCAAAGAGAATTATTAAACCTCTTCTGAATTGCAGGGTTTTCATTATAGTATCTAGCTTTAATATTCTTTGCACTGACCATCCAGACCAACCTTTCATGCCATATATAAATCAATATCCTTCAAGTACTCAGTCTGTCTCTCTGTCTGCATGTCTACAGGAGTGACATTTGAAGCCATCCTCTCTGACTTATTTTAGGAATGAAGAACCTGAAAGGTTAATCACTTTTTCCAAGATCAAATAGTTAGCAAGTGGCACAGCCAGTATTCAAACTCAGGACCTCTGGTTGTCAATCTGGCAGGATTTCTACTGGGCTATAATACTGGAACAGTCTCTTTTGTTTCCAGATAGCTCTTCATTGTATTGAGCTAAAATCTTCATTCTTATATTATTTTCTGGGTCCTACAACATTTCTGCTTTCTAAAAGCATCTGTCTCCTATTCTAGGTAAAATTTTTTGTAAGACATCCTTACATTTTCTCTTTTAGACTAAATATTCTCAGACCCTTGGCCCTTGACATGTCCCACTGAGGATATATTTTCTAGCATATTAATCCTCTTGACCACACTTGTCTGGGAGCATTTTATCCTTCTTTAAAGTATTTTTGTTTTAATAGTACTTTGTTCTTCCAAGCACATACAAAGAGAATTTTCAACATTCATCTTTACAAAATCTTGTGTTCCAAATTTTTCTCCCTCCCTTTCATCCTTCACAACCCAAGAAAACAAGTGATCCAGTTTATGTTAACTATGTACAGTTCTTCTAAACATATTTCCACATTCTTCATGCTACACAAGAAAAATAAGGCCCAAAAGGAAAGAAAACACTGAAGGGAATATTCAATTCAATAAATTGCATTTGACTATTGGATTATGAAAAAATTAAAACTACCATTTTAAGGAGTGAGGTTAAAATGTACATAAGAGATTTGTTGTTTCATATCTAATCAGCTTTTTAAAAAAATTATACCACATTATAAAAATTTTTTCTTTTGTTTCACAAATTAAAAATATCATAAATTAAAACAAATTCTCTCTAATAATGACTAGCTGTGGGATTTGGGGAAATTAACTCAATCTTTCTAAGCCTCAGTTTCTTCACCTGTCAAATGCAGATCAAGCATTTATTAAGCATTCACTAAGTGATGATCACTGTACTAAGAGTTAGAAATATGAATTCATCCAGAAAAAAGGCCCCACTCTCAGGCTAAGAAAATGACATATAATGGATGATGAAAAAAAAAAATAAGAGTAGGGAAATGAGGCCATTTCAGAGGTTTAGGAGTATTAGGAGAATAGTCTAGAAAGGAATGATATTTGCCAAACCTTTCAGTTAGGGATTCCAGAAAAGACAGTCCTTTGTAGATTGTCAAAAGGTAATATGATTGCAAATTGTTACTACGGGCTCATATTCGATTTGGAATCAAGTCAAACAACCAGGTCTTTTCCATATGTAACCGTGTTCACGTTCAGAAAGTTGTTAACAACCATTCTAAATGGTCTAAGGTTGCTATTGCTGCTCCTGCTGTTCCCCATCACTTTCTGTCTGTCATTTGTCACTTCTCAGTGTGTCAGCCTCTATCTCTGCCCTTCTCTCCATCTCTCTTCCTCAATCACAGTTGCACATGATGAGGTCTGATTTTAAATTTACTGATGAGTAGCACGTGGAAATCTTAGGGAAATTGTGGTCCTTGGATTCAAGAGAAGTTGAATCAAAATCTCCATTAGCAAGAAGAAAATTAAATTTCTCTTTATGCAGCATTTATGTATCATTTATAAATAACCCAAGAAGCTGGCATTTTTAGAGAATTTGAAGGTGTTCAAATCACTTAACACACTTTATCTCATTTGATCTTCCAATGATCCTTTAAGATAGGTACCAAAGTTATTATCACCATTTTAGGTGAAGAAACAGGGAGATTCAATGACTTGGCCAGAGTCATATAACTGATTAGTCTCTGTGGTAAGAATAAAACCCCATCTTAGGATCATAAATGCATAATGCATCTAAACCTGAAAAGAACTTTTGTTGTTCAGTCATTTCAGTCATATCCAACTCTTCATGACCCCATTTGGGGTTTTCTTGGCAGAGAAATTGGAGGGATTTGCCATGTTCTTCTCTAGGTCATTTTACAGATGAGGAAACTGAGGTAAAGAGGGATAAGTGACTTTCCAAAGATCACCCAGATAGTAAGTGTCTGAGAATAAATCTGAACATCCAAAAAGGAGTCTTCCTGACTTCAGGTCTACACTGTGATACCTAGAGCTGCCTCTGAAAAACACACTGGGGAACACTGAATCAAATCCCTTAATTTTACAAATAAAATAACTGAGGCTCTGAGATATTATGGAACTTGATCACTATTGTACAGCTGATAAGTGTCAGAGGTGGAAGGGACATGAACACTGCCCTTCCTCATTCAAGTCCTAAATTTATTCACTACTTTGCTATTTCTAACCTAATTATATTTGGCAACTAAAGATTTTAAAAAGTAAGTTATGCTTCCAGACTGTATGAAGGCTCTGGAAAGCTTACGTGCTAGTTGGTATCCTTTTAAGGAGCTGAAAAAGTGATAATCGGGTATTATGTTATTGATGATTCTGTTCCATTGCCATCTCTGACAGTGCCTTCCATTAGCCAAGCCTACTCTAGCTATTATTTGACAAGACAAATATTTAAATGTCAACTCACCAAATGTAAATGACACTACCATGGGAAATAAACAATGATTTTTGAAATCTCGAGAGTCCCATGTCTTTCTAGCTCAGAGATATAAAGCTGTTGACTCAAGACTACAGCCTGGAAATTTCTTGTCATGCCATGTCAATATTTTTTTTCTCTTTTCTTTTTTTAATCCTTTTGCTTTTCTTTTTTTCTCCCCTCCTAGTAGAGATAGTATTAAATAAAAAGTATTATAAGTAATGGCTGTGCATAAAGCTCTGTCTAGAATTCCTCACATGTGATAACTATATTCAGGAAAAACTGTTTTGATAAATGAGCTGAAAGAAAGAACTTTTGCATAGCAGAAACTAGTCTTGCACATAGGCATATATTAGATTTGGAAACCACAAGTCATAAAAAACCCTGATTAATCTGAGAACTAATAGTTCTCAATTTAGTCATTAAAAAGCAGTAGATCACATGAAAATGCATGTAGGCTCCATCCTGAATTAGCTAGGAAGCACAGTGACTAGAGCACTGTACTTTAAGTCATGAAGATCTAAATTCAAATACTGCCTCAAACTTTTGTTAGCTATTTAATTCTATGCAACTTGGGTTTCCTTGGTCTCAATTTTCTCATCTGTTAAATAGGCATTATAGAAGCATTTTCTTCCCAAGGCTCTGGAAAGCTTACATGCTAGTTGGTATCCTTTTAAGGAGTTGAAAAAGTGATAATAGGATATTATGTTATTGATGATTCTGTTCCATTGCCATCTCTGACATTAGCCAAGCCTACTCTAGCTGTTATTTGACAAGACAAATATTTAAATGTCTTCCCAGGAAGAAATGAGCTGATATTCTGTTTCAGATGCTTACTAGCCATATGATCCTGGATAAATTCTTTAAATCATTTTACCTACTCTATTTCAGTTTCCTGATGTGTAAAATATGAATAATCATAGCATCTATCTTACAGGATTGTGGTGAGATTCAAATGGGTTAACATGGATCAAGTGCATTAGATAAAGAGGATCACAAATCTTAAAACCTTCTATAAATGCAATCTCTTATTATTATGTTGTTATTTATTGTTGTCCAAGCCACTTCAGTTGTGTGTTACTTCATGACCCCATTTGGGGATTTCTTGGCAAATATACTGCTATGGTTTGCCAATGAGTTCCAGCTCATTTCACAGATGAGGAAACTGAGTCAGCGTTAAGTGACTCCCCAGGGTCACACTAGCAAAGTGTCTAAGGCCAAATTTGAATCCAGATCTTCCTGACTACAGTTCCAGTGCTTTATCCATTGTGCCACCTAGCTGACTCAAATAATTTATTTTTGAAATAGCACTGTTAATTTGTTATTACAAAACTCTAATTGGTTTGACCAATCAGACATTGTTCATTTATAACTAATTGCTTCGCAATGTCATTTCAGCTAATACTGTGCTACTGAGAAAACAAATTAATAGAGAGGAGGAGCTGGAACTCAATAAAAACATAGCTTAATCATATTCTAAGTGTGAAATAAGGCATCCTTACTTTAATATTTTAAAACTGTGTGATTTTCTAAGTTTAATTACTAAGTTTAATGAATTTCCATTAAGAGGTTATAGAACTATGGGATCATAGAACTATAATTGGAAGAGAACTTGGAGTTTATCTAATCTCATACTTTCACTTGACAGATAAGAAAAAGGGCTGAGTTAAGAGATTTGCATAATTTCTCACAGTTTGTAAGTGGTAGAGTCAGGATTCAAATGCAAGTTCTGTGACTCAAAGTTTAATACCATGTTGACTCCCCTCCCTCCATAAATTGAATTACTCTGACTTCCAATACAAGAAAAAATAGTTCTTGAGTTAAAGAAACTAAAATAACAAAATTTTCTGAATTAGTAAGCACACACTCTCCATCTCCACCACATGGATTTGCTGCTTAGCTTTGCTTCAGTGGCAAATGTCTTTTTTATTTAAACTCTCCTCGCCATCTTTCCCCAACCACATTTACTTGGCTGATCAATCATAGTCATTAATAGGAGACTTCTAGGAAATAAGTTTAGCACAAGTCTCAGATATAGCATAAATTATTTTAGATTTTGAGCAATTTTTGGAAGGGTATCTAAAGTAGAGTGGGATGACTGAGGTAGAATCCAAAAATCTCAGATATAAGCTTTAAGAAACAAGCATAGGTTTAGCTGAGTTAAGGACTAGGTTTTCTAAATTATTTACTAAATGTAGCCTTCTACATTTGGCAGGAATTATTGCTAAGGCTAAGCTCATGCACAGACTGTTTTGATTCTCCATATAGTAGGGAGTAAAAGGTTCTAAGAAGGCCTCATTGCTATAGAAAAATTTCCTTCATCAGCCTTTTACAAGAATCTGACCTAAAAATTTTTGAATATTGATCTGTTTGATAGTATTCATAAACTTATACATATTTAAAGAGCGAATACTCAAGACTGATCCAAAATGAGAGAATGAATATGTAAAAGGGAACCAGTTTCCTAAAAATTCATACATTATCATATGTATATCAAACAATAACAGCAAAGCAAATCATTTGAAAAGAGAAATAAAAAGAAAAAAAAAGGAAGAATAGGCAAAAGAAAATATAAACAAAGCAAAAAATGGCATTTTATAATTAGAAAATGTTGTTAAAGCACCTGAACCAATAGAAATAGAAGCAATAGGCAGATGGAAAATTTAAGCAGAATATATCAAGAAATTTTCTCAGTGAGATAAATGAGAAAAATAATAATGCATTAATAATGAAAATTGCAATATCAATTAAAAGAAAGAGAACAAAGGAAGCAAACAGCAAGATAAGAAAGAGACATTAAGGGAGAATTGAAACACATACTAAACACATACAGGAATGAGAAGATTAAATATCCATTAAGGCAAATGCAAGGGATAACCTCAAAAAAATCAAAACATAGCAAAGAACGGACTCACTTCAGTGGATAATTAATTGTACCCAACAATAGAATCCAGTTAGAAATGTGTTCAAAAATTATTTACCTGGATAACTGAAAAATCCATAGATCAAGATGATCGATTTCTTGCAACAATAAAGACAAAATTCAGAAAGCTGGCCTTCAAGAGAACTCAAACAAAATAAAAACAAATAATACATATGTCACATTTCAGGGATTCATCAAAGGAAACTTCCTATACCTTGACAAATGACTGACAGAATACAAATGAAAACATTCCACAAGATACTTGCAATGAAGAACTCAAGATTTAAAATACCTAGAAAGACACCTCATACCAAGACTCCAAAAATAGTACAAATGTTATACATTACTTAAAGATATAAAGCAATTACTTACTAAGGAAATAGTATTCTAATTTTGTTGGATTGTTAAAAGAAGAAAAGAGTAATAGACATTAATATTTAACATCTAAAGAGATAAACCACAGGAGAGTTACTCTGCAAAATGAAAAATTTAACATAATTAATAGAAACTCTCAATTATAATACAAAATTATAAGAAGCTAAGCTTTCTTAAGGAAAAAAAAATCTTCAAATGGATTAAAAATAAGTATCCAAAAATGTGATGTGTATAGGAAACTGTTAATTCAGCAAACTTTAAAAACAATATTTCTTACTTAATATTTTATCAAATTACATGTAAAAACAATTTTTAAAATTTCAGTTTCAATATTTTTTCCCTTTCTCTGCTGTTCTTTCTCCCACTAAAAAAGTAAGCAATATAATATGCCATATATGCATTCAGGCAAAACATATTTCTATATTAGTCATGAAATTCAACAATTTTTTTAAAGCACTTGTTACTAAACAGAGGGCCACTGGAATATTAGGGATACATAATCTCTGTCCTTAGTGAGATTGTATTTAGCTGAGACCTAAAAGACATGGCATGTGCATATGTATCTATAAAATTATGCAACTATTTCATGAAGGAGAGAGAGCAATGAAAACTGCATCTGGGATATCAGTATAGATGTACAAGAAGTACCTGATGTATGTCTAGAAGCTAAGTGTTAAAGAATCAGTGAATAAATGAAAAGTCATTTATTAAGTTCTTGATTTATCTAAGCAGATTTTTGAGTATTTTTATTTCAAGCACCAGTAAGTTCATCGATACCTTTAAAAGAATGGATATTCAATAAAGGAATGCCAGACCCCAGCAATAGGTGAATGAGGTAACTATTCTATGGCAGGAAATTCTTTTTGGAATTTCTTATATACTATTACATAAGGGACCAAAACATTCTGATTAATTTGAGCTGAGTAAATAAATATAAATTGAAAATAAGAAAATCTCTGACTTCAAGATCACATTCTAAGAGAGCACAAATCACATAGGTTTCTTTGGCTGCAAAGCAGTTTGAAAGATCCCATGATTTTTTAGAGTGTATCAGGAAAGTAATTGGCAATGCCTCGTCTTTAACATCATTTTGATTGATAAAACTATACAGCTTTTGATGTTGAATCATTTGAAAAACCAAAAAATTTAGCAAGATTTTTCTTTTTAGTGTCTTCAATGGTTGTGACTATAGCATCTGTGGCACAGGTTGCCAGGCCACGTATCCACAGAGCCTGGTTCTCAGGATGGTGATAAGAGCTAAATGTAGGTAGGACTGAGGATATGGGCAATAGTTTCCCTCTTGAGGTTCTTGGTGCAAATTGGTAAGTAGATTGTGATGATCACTTTGAATATCCAGTTAATTTTTAGTTATACCCAACTCTTGTTTACCCCATTTGGGATTCTTTTGATGAAGAGACATCCACTGTTTGTCTTTTTCTTCTCTTTCTGTACATTCTTCTCAATGTACAGTTGAGGAAATTGAGGCAAATAAAGTTAAGTCACTTGCTCAGGCTTACATAGTTAGTAAATGTTTGAATTTAGATTTGAACTAAGGAAGATAATCTTTCCTAACTTTAGGTCTGTCTCTCTATCTACTATGCCACCTACTGCCCCATATAGTGAGTAGTGGTAAAGAACATGGAGACCTTTCCCACAGTGATTTCTCCCCTTTCTAATAGATATAGGAACCAAGATGGAAACAGGATTGGTCATCTTTGGGACCAAGATAGAATACTGATATGGAGATCCACCCATACAAAGACATAAAGGAGGAAAAATGGAATGCATGCACAATAAACAGATAGCAATCTCTTTCACTGGAATGGAGTAGGGGAAAAAGATGAAATAAAACTGGAAAGATGGTTTACAATCAAAGTGGATAGAGTAAAAAAAAATGTAAATAAATATTTAGGTAAAAATTCACCATATTCCTAACAAATCATGAAAAAAATTATCCAAAGCCAGAAGTGTTACTATTAATATTAGGTTGTCAAATTCAAGCCAGAAAGTAATGAAGATAAAGTGACATTTATGCTAAAGGTTCAGTACAAAATGAATATGTATCAAATTTAAGTATATATACATCTAATTTTATGCATCAAAATTTGTAAAGGCAGACTGTTCAGCTTTTCCAAAAAACGGAATTTTATAAATAGTGGATGATTTTAACATCTCATTTTCAGTACGTTGTAAATATAACAAAATAATAAAAAATTACAGAGGTAAACCAAGGATTATATAAATCAGACTCAATAGACAGATAATATGTAACAGGACAAAAATTATACCTCCTTTTCTTATAATCTTAACTCTTGGAGAAACTGATTGCCTACTGAGCTACCAAAAAACTGAAAAATACAGGAAAAAAAGAAAAACAATTCAACCCATTGAACTATATTTATTAGTGCTTTAATTAATCAGTTCTTGCCTTCAAAGAGCTTAGATTTTTATAGGACAAGAAAGTGTGTGTGTGTATATATAAACACAAACATGTATAAATATACAGTACTTCAACAGCAACTCAGGCTAGCCATATGTCAGAAGTACAGTTAGTCTATAGGGAAATGATTGGGATGACCAGGATGATACATGTATACAATTCCAACTATGGCAAGAAGACTGAAACTGATAAATTATTTGACTTCTGAAGTTATAAGCTGGACACAATTTAGAAAAAAAATGATATTATTGCCCAAATCATTTGGATGAAATGAGAGCCACCAATTCTAATCCTGAAGGTAGAGAACCACTCGACCCTATCATCTGCCTTGTCTCTCTGCTTTCCCAAATCATTGGGCTTTGACATCTATTCCACTTTACTATTTTCCCCTACAACTTCTGATCCCTTTATCCAGCCTGGATCTAAACATTTTTAATATGTTGTCTTCCTTAATTAGAGTATGAGTTCCTCAAGAGCAGAGACTGTCAAGTTTTATCAATTTGTATCCAATGCTTAATACATACCAAGTGCTTAATCAGTGATTTCTCATTCTTTCATTCATTGTTTTGACTTCTGCTTTCTGGGGTTAAGAAGAACAAATTATATCCTGCTCCCTCCTTCCTATTCTGAAATTATGTGAAGATGTCTGCTGGATTTTTCTAAGTCTTCTCTAAGCTAAACACCAGTGTCCTAATAGGCCTTTAATAAATTTAATAAATAAACAAACATCCAATTTGAGGTTTCTAAAATGATGTTGGAGACATAAGATTGGAGGTCAAGAGAGAAATTTAGTTGAATAAATAAATGTGAGAATTATCCCTAGAGATAATAATTAAAACCATGGGAACTAATGATATCATCAAGTGAAATAAGTTTGAGCGATGAGAGAAGCCCAGGATAAAGCGTTGGCGCCATCAGGTATGATTAATAACTTATTTTGAATAACTTTCTGAGTTCCTGTCTAAAAGCTTTCCAAATGTTCTTCATCTGGGGCACAAAGAAATAACAATGGATGTGAGAAAATGTAATTAATTGCAGTGGATTATTCTCTGATGAAAGTGAGCATAGCTTGATTTCATCCTAATGGTTGCTAGAAATTCTTTAAAGAGGGGAAAAGGAGAGAGAAAGGGATTTAGATTGTGGGGTAGAGCCTGAGTAGGCCCATTTACTGGAGGGTTTAAGCTATGGACTAGTTAGAAGGAAATAGAAAGTCAAAGGGAGTAGGAACCAAAAGAGATGATGAGGGAGACCTAGGAATACCAATTCTCAATGCAGAATAGTAAAGCAAACAAAATTATATTTTTTCAGGTATGTCACTTGAGTGCAAGAGGAGTTAAGGTCACGAGTGACAAAAGGATGCTTTGAAATACCTACTTTTGGAAAGTATATCACACCATTTATTTTCTGATTTATATCTGAAATTGCCCAAGGGTACCAGGCACCTGGCAAAAGTATGAGTCAATTTATTGTTTTAATATATGAAAGCACTATATCTAGACCAGTTTTGTATTTTCTCTTCTGTATCTGAAATAAGCTCATATAAAGGCAAGAAAGAAGGTGAGCTAGCAAATGTGTATGTGTGTGTGTATTTATTTATATTTCATCTCTATCTTAAATATTTTCCCCTCTACCTGATACATGCATAACCCTTACAAATACGCCATTTTGAAGTGAATCATTGTTAAAAAATAAAATCAACACCTACAGGGTTGCTTTTAAATAACTGTGGGTCATATTTCTATAGGACTTAAAGATGTTATTTACCTACTCTTGGAACAAGCCAGTGATGGAGATAGTGTCAGTAGTATGATTCTTTTTTCTACAGAGAAGGAACTGGAGTCTGAGTTAAGTAGCTGCCTTGAAGCCTCACAATTGCTATCAATCAAAAATTTGAACCCAGGCACTCTTCCACTAAATATCACATTATCTTAATGTACTGTTACCTTTAGTTTTGACACCACAGGAATTCTGGAAATTGTCACCTCTGCTCTTCCCCTTCCCTGCCTCTATACAACTAAAATTCCACTAAAAATTGAATTCTTATGAGTAATGGAGGAAAAGAATAAAGTTTAAATATCTGATATAATAACGCATCTCAGGATGAATATGAAAATTAGGCATATATAGTAGCTTCCTATCTCTCTTCATAATGGAGGAGGACATATTTTATTATCTTTTCTTTGAAACCCTGATTGATTTCTCATATACTGTGAATTAGACTTCTTTCTCCACTGTCAGTTAATAAACATTTATTAAGTCCCTGCTATGTGCCAAGCAGTGGACTAAGCACTGGGGATATAAATACAAAGAAAAAGACCCCCTTCCCTCAATGAGTTTACATTATAATAAAAGAAGATAATACATAAAAATAAGCTGAAGAGTCCAGGAGGGAGTAAATGGAAAGTACCAAGGCATGATGGAAAAGATTGCACCAAGGTAGAAAATGAAAATTGAGCTTATCAGCGATTTTGTTTACCTCTATACTAAACTATGATTTAAACATAATGAGATTTACTTACACAGCCTCTGTATTCACTTTTCACCTTGACCTTGGACATAACATATACAAAGTTGAAATTGTTATCTTTTATGCTCATCTCCCAAACCAATTGTCCTCTTCCCATGTGCCTCACTGTTGCCTTGTTATCATAAGGTCTCAGACTAGAAGTGATCAATAAATAAATGTGTTTTGAGTACCTCTGTGACAACTAGATGAAACAGGGGACAGAATGCCAGGCTTAAAGTCAAGATGACCTGAGTTCAAATCTAGTCTGAGATGTTTACTAGCTGTGTGACCCTAGGCAGTCACTTAGTCCTATTTGCCTTAGTTTCCTCAAATAACCTGGAGAAAGAAATGGGAAATTACTCCAATACTCTTTGGCAGGAACCCCATCTTCTCAAAGAAAAAGGGGCCATCTAGAATTAGAAAGGATTAAAAAACAAATGAAAAACAACATTGGGTACCTATGTTAACCCAATATATGTTAAGTGGAATGGGAGATTGCCTGAATATATATCATAGTCCTTGTCCTTCAAAAGTACTTATGATAGTTGGACAGAGAATGTATAGCTCTTGCAGGCAGCATGATGTACTGGAAAGCAATTTTGTCCCAGAGATAGAAGACTTCAATTGTTTTCCTTATTCCCACTGTTTGTGTGACCTTGGATAAGTCATCTGATTTCTCAAGGACTTTGTTTCTTTATATGAAAGATAAAGCATTGAATTGATTCCAGGGTCCCAAAATCCTATTAGCTCTAAGTTTCATGATTCTAATACTAAGTATTACGTAGTAAGTGATTAATGAGTGAAGGGAGAATAAATTTCTTTATCATAAGTGAAGTAGACTTGGATAACTTAAAAGACATTTGTGGAAAGCAAAATAAATCTTGAACTTTGGACAATGATAACTGACATGTATGTAGAACATTAAGATTTGCAAAATACTTTAAATTCTTTATTTAACCTGATCTTTACAACAATTCTGTCAGCTAAGCATACTTTATGCATTATGAGTTATATTCTACAGATGAGGAGCCTGAGGGTCACAGAAATTAATTAATTTGTCCAGAGGCTCAGATGCCAGAAACAAGAAGTGAACCCAATGGTGTGATTCAAAAATAACTTTTGCCCCTTCTTTTCTTATATGAATTAGACTAGATGACTGATGAAATATTTTCCAAGTTTAAACTTCTGGGATTTAAAATTCCAGTTTTAGTATTATTCCAGGATGAAAAGCAAGCTAAAGAATAGAGATGAAGACATGAAAATATTTGTTAGAGATACATTACAAAGAATAGTCTGACAAAATCGAGGATTTAGAGGTAAATAAGTCAGAAAAACTAGGGGCAATCCTGGAATTGGAAGTGAGCAGCCCCCAAAGCCAAGTTTAGGCTTTATTTGAGGGGCAGTAGTGGGTCAGCAATGATTTTTGCTCTTCAGAAGATGAAACAATCTTAGTCTGATACTATTGCCAAGATATGTTAACCAAAAAAAAAAAAAAAAAAAAAAAAGGATAGAATGGAAGCAGGAAGACCTTAAGAAGCTCTCTCAGTTGTCCTGAAGTAAAGACATAAAGGATTGATGTCAAGTGGTCACAGAGAGAATAATAGAGAAAGCTTCATAGAATAATCCATTTAGAAATGGAAGGGAACTCAGAGATCGTGTTGTCTAATCTGCTTGTACTGTAGATGAGAAAATGAAGGAATTGTGTGTCTTACTGCATGACCCCGTTTGGGATTTTCTTGACAAAGTTAATGCAGTAGTTTGCCATTTCCCTCTCCAGTTCATATTATAGATGAGATAATTGAGGCAAAGAGGGTTAAATGACTTGCTCAGGGTCACATAGCTATTGTCTGAGGTCAAATTTGAATTCACAAAGAGAAATCATTCTGACTCCAAGCCTGGAACTCTATCCACTGTACTAAATAGGTGCCCCATTTTTGCCTGGTAATGTCTGAAGTAGGATTTGAAATTAGGCCTTTTAATTCTAGAGCCATTGATCTTTTAACTAGAGATGAATTTGAATGTCATGCTGATGGATAGAAAGGAAAAGAAGAGCCTAGCCTTGGATTCCAGCTATACAAGGATGGAATCCTCTGATGGATAACAGATTCTGAAGAATCCTGGGTAAGAGAGAATTTAAAAAGTTTATCTGGGATGGTCATAGGAGGTCTAACTAGTGACATTCTTATAGACAATCTCACGAAACCTCTCCATTTTAGAGATAATCAAATTGATGAGTGAGGTAACCAAAACCACCCAAGATATAATAATAACTAGGTTTTGAAATCAAACTCCCTAATTGAATCTAATGTTCTTTTGACTTTTACCCTCCTTTCTCAAAGGTGATCAGAGGTATAGGGATTACTTCCTAATGAAAGCAATATCAAGGAAGAACTCATTGGATCTAATGAGTACTGAATGGACCCTGGGTGGACAATGGAAAAATAATTCCTGCAGATATAATGGAAATGCCATTGTTCTCAGAAGCAGAGGAGCATTCTGTAAATCTTAGATGCCTATTGTTTTAGATGGGTGACATTAGGTTATTCTCTATTTTTATGAGCCTGTTTTCTCACCTAGAAAATGGGGGTATTACCTTCCTTGACTATGTATTGGGCTGTTTATAATAGCTAAGTTTCTTAGAGTGCTTTAATGTTAGCAAATCTGTTAACTTATTTGATTCCCATAATGATTTTGGAGAATGGGTGCTATTATTATCCCCATTTTATAGATGAAAAAAAAAAAACTGAGGCTGGGAAAGAGTAAGCGATTTTACCAGGATCACATATCTAGGAAGTGTCTGATTCAAGATTTGAACTCAAATCCATCTGACTCTCAGTTATTTGTTCTAACCCCAGCACCAACTAGTTGCTGCTTTTAATTAGAGAAGAAAATCGGGAGTAGTGGAGACAATGCTTGATTTAAAGTCAGTGAGATCTGGGTTTTGATTCTAAGTGGCAAATCATAAAATATCTTTCAGTTTCCTCATCTATAAATCGGGGATAATAATAGCACCTCCTTTCCAGGGTAACTATGAGAATCAAATACGGTAGCACCAATATGAGAGACTGTTAATTTAACATAAGCATAAAACTCTCTGT